>NC_072824.1:12977234-13184734 GCF_027744805.1 Dunckerocampus dactyliophorus
AAAAGGATAAATAGGTCAACATTCGAGCATACATCTAACACAGGAAATATGCCTTTCAATGTTGTTTTGCACGGCAAAACACAAGATTAACATGTGTTTTGGTGTCATGACCACTTTAAACATGGCATAAGCCACTGGTAACATTCAGAAACACAAAAGCCAGAATATACATCTAAAAAAGAATCAGATTGTTTGGACAGGTGAAACCACGGTCAGCTTGCATCAGAATGATGGGAGAATGTGGAGATGGAAAGGAACAGTTCAGGGTCCAAAGCATCCCACATGATCAGATATGGTGGGGGAGTGTATGGTCAACTCTGCAATTGTCCTAACCCATGTGGACCTAACTGTTACAGTATATGATTGCATTCTAAAAGGTAAAACAACCACCTGACAATTCCGCCTGTGTATTAAGCCGGTGTTTTTAATTATGTTGTCCTTTTCACTTCTGTCTTCAGCTGTGGACAGTCCCCCTCATTGCAGCGCCATCCTCCTTGTCATCTTTGGCATCATCTTCCTTTTCGGCATCCTGGGCAACTGTATTGTGATCTACACTATCATGAAGAAAACGAAGTGTCGCGCCAAGCAAACTGTTCCTGACGTCTTCATCTTAAATTTGTCCATTGTGGATGTCCTGTTCCTCCTCGGGATGCCTTTCCTAATCCACCAGTTGCTAGGCAACGGGACATGGCGCTTTGGAGCCGCAATGTGCACAGTCATTACTGCGCTGGACTCCAACAGTCAGATTGTGAGCACTTACATTCTCACGGCCATGACCCTCGATCGTTACATCGCCACGGTCCATCCCATCCGCTTCAACTACATCCGGACGCCTTTTGTGGCCTCGCTGGTCATCGTCTTTGTCTGGGCTCTGTCCTTGATCACCATCATCCCCGTGTGGTTGTACGCCGACCTGATGCGTCTACCTGACGGCCTGGTGGCCTGCGCCCTGCTTCTGCCCGACCCAGTCACCGACACATACTGGTTCACGCTGTACCAGTTTTTCCTGGCCTTTGCTATCCCTCTGGCTATCATCTGCAGAGTGTTCTTCAAGATCCTGCAGCACATGTCTACCAGCGTGGCCCCACTTCCTCAGAGGAGTCTGAGGGTACGCACCAGGAAGGTGACCCGTATGGCGGTCGCCATCTGCTTGGCCTTTTTCATCTGCTGGGCTCCCTACTATATCCTCCAGCTGATCCACCTGGGCGTGCAGAACCCGAGCCTGGCCTTCTCCTATGCCTACAACATAGCCATCAGCATGGGCTACGCTAACAGCTGCATTAACCCCTTTCTCTACATTGTCCTGAGTGAAACCTTCAAGAGGCAGTTCCTCAGAGCCGTACGTCCGGCCAGCATGAAGTTTAATGTCAACTCTAGCACTGCAGAGGGGGGCAGCGTGAGTATGAGGATGGTGCCAGGGGGGGCTCACATGGAGCCAGCCTCCAGGGAGATGTTACCGTCCAATGTCCCCACACAGTGAATAATCACCCAATGAGCAATAGGGGGTGGGAATTGTGAATGAACATTATTATTACAAGATATTGCCAAGGGTAATATCATATACCTGTCACGCTTTGCTTGTCGCTCTGCTGCCGCCTATCTGCCATTTGTCCGCAGTGCACCTCAGCCGGCGTGGGCGGAGATGCCGGAGCGCACCTGTGGGCAATCATCAATCTGGATTCCTCCTAAGCAAGGCAGCAGCTACTCACCTTTGTCAGATTGTACCCTCCTGTTACCTGCTACCGCTCAGTCCGGCTCCTGTTCCCCTTAACCTGCTTTCTGGCTCCCTTGTTTGCTTGCATTACCTGCTCTGTATAGTTAGTCATCTGTCTGGTTTGCCTGCAGTGTTTTCTGTTACATTTTCTAGTTTTTTCCCTAACAGCCTTATGCTGTTAGTGTTTTCTTGTTAGTTACCTTCTAGTGGATTTTCCTTTGTTTGTACTTTGCCTGTGTGGACACTTTTTGTTATTAAACCTTATTTTTGTATTAGAAGTTGCTTTCGTCTTGCGTTGGGACCCTACTTTCCTTGCTGTGGCATCCGCCCCTCCTGACAATACCTGAAATAATCAGCAACAATACATCACGATATCAACAGTTGCACACAAAATTCTAATTTTTGCAAAGTTCATAACGAAAGCAACAAAACAATTGAACAGCTCACCACAACTAAAACAGCCTCATTGTTTTTTTTCTACTCCTTTTAGGGCAGGGGTATCCAAATCTTTTCACCAAGGGCCGCATACAGAAGAACATTTTAGGTATGGGTGGATCGGGAGGCACTTTGATACATTCTCTGCATTTGAAATATTATAATGCATAAATACACTGCTCAAAAAAATGAAAGGAACACTTCGGAAACACATCAGATCTAAACTGGGGGAAAAATGTTCTTGAATATCTTTCCTGATAATAAGTGGGTGATGTATTAGTAACAAAATGATGCCACATAATTTGATAGAAATGAAAATGATCACCCTATAGAGGGGGGAAATCAAAGACACCCCAAAAATGAAAGTGAAAAAATGATGCAGCAGACTGGTCCATTTGGCTAAAATGTCATCGTAGCAACTCAAAATGATTCTCAGTAGTTTGCGTGGCCCCCACGTGCTTGTACGCATGCCTGACAACGTCGGGGCATGCTCCTAATGAGACTACGGATGGTGTCCTGGGGGATCTCCTCCCAGATCTGGACCAGGGCATCACTGCGGTACCTGGACGCATGGAGGAGATTCCAGGAGACAGGTAGTTACTCCAGGAGAGCTGGACAGGGCCGTAGAAGGCCCTTCAACCCTCAGCAGGATTGGTATCGGCTCCTTTGTGCAAGGAGGAACAGGATGAGCACTGCCAGAGCCCTCCAAAATGACCTCCAGCAGGCCACTGGTGTGAATGTTTCTGACCAAACAATCAGAAACAGGCTCCATGAGGGTGACCTCAGGGCCCGACATCTTGTAGTGGGCCCTGTGCTCACTGCCCAGCACTGTAGAGCTCGATTGCATTTGCCATAGACCACCGGAATTGGCAACTACACCACTGGTGCCCTGTGCTCTTCCCTGATGAGAGCAAGTTCAACCTGAGCACATGCGACAGACGTGAAAGGGTCTGGAGATGCCGTGGAGAACGTTATGCTGCCTGCAACATCATTCAGCATGACGGGTTTGGTGGTGGGTCAGTGATGGTCTGGGGAGGCATATCCCTGGAAGGACACACAGACCTCTACAGGTTAGATAACGGCACCCTGACTGCTATTAGGTATCGGGATGAAATCCTTGGACCCATTGTCAGAACCTACGCTGGTGCAGTGGGACCTGGGTTCCTCCTGGTCCACGACAATGCCCGACCTCATGTGGCTAGTGTATGCAGGTAGTTCCTGGAGGATGAAGGAATTGATACCATTGACTGGCCCCCACGTTCACCTGACCTAAACCCAATAGAACACCTCTGGGACATTATGTTTAGGACCATCCGGCGCCGCCAGGTTGCTCCTCAGACTGTCCAGGTACCGCAGTGATGCCCTGGTCCAGATCTTGGAGGAGATCCCCCAGGACACCATCCGTAGTCTCATTAGGAGCATGCCCCGACGTTGTCAGGCATGCGTACAAGCACGTGGGGGCCACACAAACTACTGAGAATCATTTTGAGTTGCTACAATGACATTTTAGCAAAATGGACCAGTCTGCTGCAGAATTTTTTCACTTTCATTTTTGGGGTGTCTTTGATTTCCCCCCTCTATAGGGTGATCATTTTCATTTCTATCAAATTATGTGGCATCATTTTGTTACTAATACATCACCCACTTATTATCAGGAAAGATATTCAAGATCATTTCCCCCCCCCAGTTTAGATCTGATGTGTTTTCCAAGTGTTCCTTTAATTTTTTTGAGCAGTATATTTGCTAACCTATTTCAACAAAACACTGCATCTTAGCTTTGCATTACAGGTGACAAAGCAAATTAGTGTAATATCAAATAATCAAATTAATAATTAGATATTTTTATTTTTTATAAAAGATGTGGTGCGTGTCTTTTTTTAGGGCATGTTACATTGTGGAAAGTGGACTCACATTCCTTATTTTAAATTTCGGTAAGCATTTTCGAGATGAACTACATAAAGTTAAACAAAATTGGTAGTAACTGGCTATTAATCTATTGAAAGTTTTTTTCACATTTTGTAACTAAATGTTTGAGTGCATCTCCATGTAAATGAAGAAGGGCAAACTTGTAGAAACACATTAACATACATTATAAATATGCAGTATTTATGTTAAATGAAATGAAATACCATATGTAAACCTACTAAGTGATGTGTCCAGTTTTATTCAGATTTAGCAGAATTCTTAACAGAAATGACAGTTTTTCGCAAGATTTAGCCACAGAAATGTAAATGCGTTTTTTCTCAGTTGTCACTGTATATTCATTTATGTTTTTCTCAGCTATTTAATGATAGATAGCAAAGTAAAACGATATATCACACATATACAGTGCCATCCACAAGTATTAGAGCAGTGAGGCCAATTCTTTTATTTTTGCTGCAGACTGAAAACGTATGGGTTTGACATCAAAAGATGAATATGAGTCCGGCGACCAACAGTTCAGCTTTTATTTCCAGGTATTTACATCTGGATTGGATGCACAACTTATACAGCATCTTTTGTTTGAACCCACCCATTTTTCATGTGAGCAAAAGTATTGAAACATGTGACTGACAAGTGTGTTTTATTACATTACGTATTAAATAAATTGCACTGAATGAACATTCAGAGGCTATTCACACGGAAACGTTTTCAGGTCAAAATGGCAAAGTATTTTGACGTTTCAGCCTCTCATCCACACGGAAATGGCGTTCTGGGTGCTGAAACTGTATTTAAAAAAAAAGAACGCATGCGCATAAGACCATCATCTTCCACTTTCCAAGGCTCGTCTAGACTTACGACAAAGTGGAATTACATGTGCGTCATTTTGGGAATATAAGACAAGAAAATACCAGACCGTTTATGTGGGCTTGTCGTCAAGGCTCACTTCTGGTCACGTGATGGTGACAGGGTGGCGGTGGGTCAATGATGTCATAGTTTTCATGTTGACTGTCGGTGTACCAGGGTACCCAGAACGCCGTTTCCGTGTGGATGAGAGGCTGAAACGATAAAATACTTTGCTGTTTTGCCCTGAAAACGTTTCCATGTGGATAGCCCCTCAGGTTGGGTAAGATAGGTTTTGCCTGCACAGACTGCATGTGGAGGTGAACGTACCTTGTGTCTGTTCTATTTGCTTGCTATGCCACCACGTGGCGTTTATGGGCAACCTGGCCAGAGTGTAAGGACATTGAGTGTAAACTTACAGTAACACAGCTAGACTCCCTTAATATCTGCTGGAGAAGAGCACACTATAAATACGAGTGTCTCACCGCTCCATCTCGCGACGCAAGTGTGGGGAATTCCGCCCACAATTGAGACTCGCAGGGATAGTTTCATGCCCAATTCCGTCTATTCATGCCGAGTTAGCTCTATTGAACCAGGCAGAGGGGTGGTCTACAGAAGAAATAGACCTCCTATTATGAAAATACCTGCTTACCTGCCTTACCTGCTTACCTCACGTGCTGAGTTAATCAGATAAGGTTAACTTTGTATATTGTGAAATGTACTTCTTGTTTACCTGAGGAGTTGAATCAGAGAAACTGGATTTTCTGAAAGATGTCTCACCTCTCATCCATGTCAAAGTCCAGGTGCTGTCATTCAATTCCTCAGATATACCATGTACTGAAAACCTTTACACACACTTTTTGTTCAAATAATTTGGAATTACAATTAGAATTTTTTTAAATTTATGGATAAAAATGTATTGTTCCTGAGCAGGAAGTGGGTAGGATATAATGCATGCAACATGTTAGAAAGTAAACGCCCTCTATGCAGTCGTGTAATTGTTGCAAACAGGTGCTTTTAAATATAAGAGATTTAAGAGGTTTTAATTGAAAAATTTCCACAATTTGGGTGGGCGCTTGTCATTGAGGGGTGGTGGTGGGTCCTGCAGCCAAACCACCACCTGTCCTGTTATTGAATCATTTCTCAATAATTCCGGAAAATTGTGGAAGTAAGTAAACTGGTTTGTAGTTTGTGCATTGATGTTTGTCTCCTGTATTGTAAATAGGTTTGGCTAATTTCATTTTTGTCTGGTTCTTGTTGTACATATACTGTCAGCAGCGATTTACAGTTGACATCAAATTCAGCAGAACTGAATCTTTTAAAATGTTATTGACTCACCCACTAGTTTTGATACCTGTGCAATACATTGTATCAAGATACCGTGTTGATATGTTTTCTTGTAGGGTTGTGGAAGCGTGAATCATGTGGATGAGCGTATCAACCACTTCAAGACGTGATGTGCCCATGTTCTTAGATTGATTACTTTCCTGAATGGAAGAAATAATGTTCATGTACAGCTGTTATTCAAAATGTCAAAGAGACTCGTCAGATTGCTTTGAATATGTTTTTTTCATGAATATTTATTCTGTACCATGTTGCTATGTATTGAATTTTTTTATTCGATTTTTCAGTAAGATTCATGTTGATAAAGCATAACTAACTGGTTATTAGCAGAGCAGTCAAATGGTTTTTTGCTGTTTATCCAATCAGGACTTTACTTTCTCGCTGTGAGCTTCCATGCGCTGATGCTACAGCTTCCATGGAGATTTACAATAGCATCTGTGCTATTCACGTCAGAGAGCAAACACACTTAATAGCAGATTAATGCTCAACATATTCACATAATTAAGAGCACTTTTAATGCAGTTTTAAGTCTACGCATTTAAGTTTAACAATGCATATTAGTCCAATTATTTTATTAACTTTTAATGGGGAAGTGCAGCTTCCCTTGTAGTCAATGAGCAATCGCCACGGGTAGGTACGCACCGTGATGAATAATAATGTAAGATGACGGTAACGGTGTAGGATATATATGTCAATTTCACTTTTGTGTCTCATAGCAACTGTGGTGCCTTCAAGGAATGTCGAAGAACGTGCTAAATCTCATCGCTTGATGAAAAAGCATCAGTGAAGCATAAAGATATAAGCATGTAAAAACTGTGGGTAAAACGGTGGTACATGGTCAGTTTTACATATTTACAAGTTAATATTGACTTAAAGTGAAAGAGATGTGTTTTCGCGAATTTTGGAGAAAATACTAAAATAAAAAAAATATATGTTTTTGATGTAGGAGGATTGACCGTATTTAATCTTATTAGCTTATTAATATACGGCACTGGCTTCTAGTTTCTTGCATTACGGTTCATGTTTGACATAACTTGTGAAAAATCAGACTCTAGTCTTGTAAAATTCATTTTATCACAAAAATGTGAATTTTTTTTCCCCCGTAGTAGTCTTGACTTTCTATATCTATATTGTTATGTGATATAATGTTACACCAATGCAAAGCTGAAAAACTCTTAATGTCTTTGTCTGTTGCCAAACAGGGGAAAAGTGCTACGTTGTTTTATTATTTGGTATTTGTTCATGACCGTCTGATGTTGTGCACAGTGACAGCTAAAGACCAACTACTTGCAAGTAGCTTGAATTACATATTGACTGTTACATCTACGAACGAAAAGTGTAAATGTGAAAAACTGTGAAAATCTTTGCAATTACCAAAAAAAAAAAAAAAAACTCCCGCAAAAAATTGTGTTTTCAGTGAAACGTTGTTGGAATTCATATTGTGTCACATTTTGCTGTTACAATCCTTTTCATTAAAAAGGGAACATTTTGTCCTGACTGTAACTAAGCTGTCCATTTGGGCTATGTTCGCACTGCAGGGTGTATGGTGCCCAATTCAAATTTTTTGTTAAAATCCAATATTGTATGTGGTCGTTCATCCATCCATCCATTTTCTATGCCGCTTGTGGTCGTTCATATTACCAAAAAAATGTGCGTTGTCAATGTGAACGCAAAGCGACCGGGAAGAGACGTGCATGCGCAAAAGCACGATGTCACATGCATTTCCGTGTGTTTACGGTAGTAAAGATTACGGCAGTGTGTGCGCTCCTTGGCACGGTTGTGGCAATTTCAAGGATTTTGTGCCACGGGAGTCACACTGACAAGAAAAAATCAGATACAGGTCACATATGAGCAGAAAAATCAGAATTGACCTGCAGTGTGTACGCAGCCTTAATGAGTGCAAAAATGCTAGAATGTATTTTAGAAAACAAATTTTTTGCGTTATGTATTTCATCTTGCTTGCACCTTCCCATTTACACGCAGGGGTGGACTGGGACAAAAATGTGGCCCTGAACTTCTTGATCCAGACCTGCAATCTGCGTGCATATACTTTGCCAACTCACCCCACTGATGTGCATACAAACACACCTCCTTAAAAACACCACTATATTAAACACTATGCTTCTATATTCGGGAGCCTTGAATAAATAAATGAGTGAAAATTTTTATTGGTGGGCTCACTGGGCTGTTGAATCCACATTTTTGCCAAGATTTTGGCTTTTAAATGTTGTGGTCTTAAAGGGATAGTTGGGATTTCTTGACATGAAGTTGTATGACATCCCCATCAGCAGATTTCGGTGATGAGAAACGTAGTTCCGGTTAGTTATTGGGAGCTATTTAAGTAAAGAGTTTGGCGTGTCAAAACAACACGCGTTCAAAAGAGTAATACATTTGCATGACAAAAATGCCTCCTTGAAAAAAATCAGACCTCACAAATCGCTCGGCTTTACTTCCTTTGATGTTGTATTAGTGCGCGCTATTGGGTGTCCATTGTTGGTTGTGTATGTGATGAAAATGGCTGCGACCCTCGCATCTGTTGTGGAACACATACGTAAAGAAGATGGCTGCGACATTGCGGCAGATACATCTTCATCACACACACACAACAATGGACAGCCTTAATACGACGTCAGTGAAAGTAAAGCCAAGCAATTTGTAAGGTCTGATTTTTTGAAAGAGGTATTTTTGTCACGCAAATGTATTTCTCTTTCGAACTCTTTACTTAAGTAACCCCAAGAACTAACAGGAACTCCGTTTCTCATCACCGAAATACGACCAGAACTGGGCTCACGGAAAATGGGGGGTAAGTCACCCTTGATGAACTACAGTGCTGATGGGGATTTCATACAACTTCATGTCAAAAAATCCGAACTGTCGCTTGAAACGTTTGATCAGCTGATGAACAGCCTATTTCACCTTAATACTTGTTTGCAATGAATCGTTTACTCAAAACATTTTTTGTCTCACTCCCACTTCTTGTTGTTGCTTTTTGAAGCTCTACTTAAAACCTCCGTAAGATCCAGCAGTGCGAAATGTTCCTGCCATTTTTCACCTGGTCATAAAATTTGGATTGGGAGTGTATTTATGCAGATGCTTTAATGCAAAAGTGGTGTTTTATTCATTGTAACTGCAGCATGTGAAACTGTTAAAAGGACAATAAACCATAAACACTGACTGAAAAAATATGTAAAGGACACACATTGTTTAAATTGTTACCTCAATGTCCTTCATGATGCAAATTGAACTGTGGGCCCTAAAAGAGGTGCATGTTGACACATTCAACACTTGAGCACTGAAGGTCTTTCGGTAGAAATGATTACAAAGTGTAAAAACAGCAGATGTACTGTACATGCTCTAAACACGTCACATTGCAACATGTGACTTGTAAGCTTGGAAACGTGCAATGTGGCATCCTTTTATGAAAGTGTTTATTAAAACCAACTCATCAATGAATCAGGATACTGTAGTATGATTGTTCTTTTCCAATACTTTAGATAACTATACAGTATATAGTTGGAACATACTACAGTACACCATGTTTGCTATGTATTATGTCAAGTTCATAGACAGTTAAGCAAAACAGACGAATGCACACACACAGATTCAAATATGAATGTAAATAAAACCTCTGATAATAAAATCATTTTAGCTAGCCCAGTTGACCCAGGGAGAACAAACGGACAACATGCTAACAACTAGAGATGGTCGAGCATTGACAGAGCTGTTCAAAACTTGCAAGTTTTTTACTGAACCAGATCTCGCGGGTATTCGTCCCTGTTAACTCGTTCACTTACCCTCCTGCCACTAGCTAAAATAAAAAGGAAACCGGGTAACGTGGCATTCATTGTGCAACTGTTCCTCCAACTGCATTTGTATTAATGTATTAACATTAGCATTAATTACGGATACATTATATTAATGTATCATGTTTTAACCTCATGGAAAAAGCAACAGATATGCCCCTCGTCTCAAATCAACTCTCTTTTCTACTTCCTGTTCCTGTCTACGCTGTCTACTCACTAACGCAAAGCACTTGAAGAACCCGGACACTCGCGAACCTAGACTCACTAGACTCAGTCGCCAAAGCCGGCATGAGAGTGCCGAAGGGAATCGAGAACCTGTTGTGGGCTCACGGGTTCATTGAGTCGCGTAAGTCGACTTGTTACGCATGTGCGAGTTTCTCGGGTGACGTAGTGCCATGTTGAGTGCTGACTCATACGTCGACATCTCTGACATATTGGATGTGGCAAGAGAGAATGGGGAAGATGCCTAATTCATCTTCAGGATGGAATTGTACCAACCGGTTTACAATCCAAGCAAGATCTCACGGCATTACGGCTGAAAAAATACTTTTGATTGCATTTGGCCATTATAACATCATTTCACAAACAGAATTTGTTGACTTTGTAGCATAATGCTGTGGATTCCTGCGGTGAAACCAGCCCACAATAACTTTGTAGAAAGGCGCTTTATTAACTTTGGTCCAAATTCATGCATTTGTTTAAGGGGACAGGTCCAAACGTATTGCTGCAACGGGCCAACCATCTCAATGAGGTGTTTGGTTAGTGCGTATATATGTCTGTGTGTGTATGCGCACTGTGGCACTCCAGTGAATTGAATACTCGATTCACTGGAGTGAGTGACTCTTAAAAACTCGAGTCAGTAAAAGGAATTACCATCACTATTAGCTTAACTTACACAGTGAGATGACACAGCTACTGGCCAACTAGCAAAACAACGCTGAGCAATCTCATGGAGTGACAGCGGGGACGGGCAATCACACGTTAGCAAAAAATCAGCTGAGCTAATCCATGAGCTTGTAGCGGTTTAAAGGGAGGGCTTCAACATGGCCGTTTGCGTCTTGGTCCTTGGTCCTAGTGCCTGGCCTGTCTCCAGTTCCATTTAGCATAGTGTAACATTGTAAGGTGCAGCAATAAATAAATAAATAAATGGCTGTCCATCGGCCCAATTTTGGTCGGCACACTGGGAAAAATCCCTGCATCTTTATCGGTGATAAAGACGCGGCTCAATAGAGCACATTGTCATTCCTGTGATGTACATGATGCTGGCTGTGATGGGCTGGTTTTTGGTCTTGGATCAAAATGTGCAAAAACTGCAGGAAAATGAGGGTGCTATGCAAGTGAAAGAAGCAGAAAAATAAAGTTGTCCTTGTATGATTGACCTTTTAAGATATTCAGATACCGTGCTTTGTGAAATGGACTACATGTGGTTACTGTCGGCCATTTGATTTGAGCCCACGACTGTACAGTGACTCATTTTCAGAAAAATAGGGCAGCTGTGCTGGTGAAAGATAAATGTGAAGGGTGGACTGGCTGGCTCTGCATTTCTTTTTGCTGCAGCATTCTCGGGAGTTGTGATGTTTATTTCAAAGACCGATTACAGTACTGCGTTTGGCTCAATGTGCAAGAAAAGCAGGGTACCGTACTGCCTGACGAGAAAGAAGAGGCAAGGTGGGTCATTCATTTCTTTAATTTTGTTTGCTTTCTGAGATGTACAGAGGAACCTGTTTATGTCAACGCCCTTTAGACGGGATGAATGATGTGGACGTGGGCGGTTGTCGACATAACCAAAAAAGGTATTGTGAATGTTTCTGAGCTGTGATTCAGGGTTCGGGCTGTACGGGGCAGTGGCATTTGTCCGCTAGTTTAGAGCCAGCACAAGAACAAAGAAGAGTTGCCTTATCTAACAGAGCTGCTACGGGAATTTTTGCGTTTCACCTTTTCCCCTCCTGTCTTCTCTTCAATGCTTGGAGGATGCACTCGCTTGGACTTCTACTTTTTGGACATGTATAGTTTAGTATAGTAGTACATAGGGATGTTCCGATTGATCGGCCACCGATCGTCCGATTTCCGTGGAAACGCACGTTATCAGCATACGCTGATAAATGCCTTTCAACAACGGTCACAAAAGCTGATCACTTCTGGCTCGTACTATTGCTGCCTATCACGATCCCTGTGTGCAGTGTAGTGGCTTGCTCTACCGTCTTGGAGAGGTGTCCCACACCCACTTTCCTCCAAGCGTGCCCAATCAAAAAAACAAACACGTCTAACCGTGTGGAACTTACCTGCCATTTGTGAGAGTGATATAAAATGAAAAACATGCAACAAAATATATCTTGCGGATGTAGCATGTTAAAAAGCTTGACGTTAATACAGCATTTGAAGAACAAACATTTGACGGAGTATGGTGAGTTTGCGAGGCTCGCGGTGTTGTGTCCCATTTGGCCTATAAATTGTTAAAAATCAGCGTTACATGACTATGGATATTCATCAAAGAGTATAAGAAACAATTCTTATGACAATTATGCTAAAGTGTTTGTCTTTCAAACCCCTGATACAAATTATGACGGCAATTACGAGGACTTGTTTGTCATCTATGTGACATAACTATGACATGGATTGTATCATACTAGGTGGTTGTACAAAGTAAGTCATTGGCAAATCTAGTAGACAACAGAAAATACTACGACGACTGTTCCAATGATTGTAACAAGAGAAGACCGGAGAGACCACTGATAAGTAACATCTATTATTGTTCCTAAGTTACAAACTGTGTAGCAGTGAGAAGTAATTAGATGCTATTCCTCTTTGATTCAAAGGCTATCAACCTAACCTGTGCTCCTCTAAATAGTTGAAGTGTGAAATAAAACTCAAGAAAGTCTACTGGAGTTGAGTTGATAACAAGTTCAGGCTGGTGCAAGTCCTAAAGAACTTGACACACGGTGCAGCATCAGTTCAACGGCAGCTCACGCAGCTAACACTGGACGACACTCCCCTGTAGGACTAGATGAGCAGCCTTCTAAGTGGTGGAAGACACCGGATTCACTGACTACTCTCTCCCAGTGTACTTCTTGGAAGTCCTGCTAGAGCTCCACCAGAGCTTAAAGACTTGGAGGTGTCTCATCCTCGCTGTACGTTTCACAAGTGATATACTGTATGTTCTTTTGAAAAAGTAAATCAAATATCCATTCATCCATCCATTTTCTATGCTGACTTCAGGCGAGAGGCGGGGTACACCCTGGACTGGTCGCCAGCCAATCACAGGGCACATATAGACAAACAACCATTCACACTCACATTCATACCTATGGACAATTTAGAGTCGCCAATTAACCTAACATGCATGTTTTTGGAATGTGGGAGGAAACCGGAGTACCAGAAGAAAACCCAGGCACACACGGGGAGAACATACAAAATCCACACAGAAATGCCTAAGAGAGAATCGAACCCAGGTCTTCCCGATCTCCAGACTGTGACTGTGTGGCCAACATGCTAACCACTAGACCACCACTAGACAACACGATGCCCCCTTTTTTATTTTTTTTATTAATTACCTATATTATGGACCCATGGCAGCAAGGGAACCTTGGAATTGTCCTAACTTCCCCCCTTATATGGCACCCCTGGCCAATAGCATTCATAAATGAATTGAAAAATTTACAGTCAATCCATGTGATTGGTATCAGTATCATCCAATTTCACTCATGGATGATCGGTATGGGAATCAGCATGATCGAAGCATTCCTCGTTAAATGGGACAAAAAGACTGAAAGCGGAAGTGCCGGACTGTTTATGATGGTGCATCTAAGATGCTACCAGAATGGCTGAGCCTAAACTCTGACCCGCACCCGCTGGATTTAAAGTGAGCGTCTGGAAGCACTCTGGCTTTCACGTAGTTGAAGGTAAAAATGAGCTGGACAAGAGGTGGACAATATGCAAGCTTTGTCATACAAGCTTAAAATATTTTGGGAACACGACAAATATGAAAAACCACATAAGACGTTTCCACTCGAACGAGGAGGAAAACCAGGCAGCTGAAGTTGCTGCTGACCAGAGAGCCATCGAGCAGGCGATAACTAATTTTCCACCTAACTCAGAAAAGGCGCTGTTATGTCACCGTAACAGCGCCTTTCATTACTGATGACTGGAAGCTAGCGTCTTATGTGCTGCAAATGAGAAGAATGAATGAGAGCCACACGGGTGCGAATATGGCTGAGCTGTTCAATAATGTTGCAGAGGCATGTTGATTTCTTGTGCCCTATTCATTCATATTTTTATGTATTTGTGAATAAGGGTAGCCTATTGTTTGAATTGTGGATCATTAAACAAATGCTTTGTTTTAGTAGTACACAGTGAGGAAAACTAAATTATATATAGAAAAAAATTACGCATAAAATAAATGACAAACTATTGATCACAAAAAAAGATGCATGGAGATGCATCGATAATCGTTTTGTCTCGGAATCGTAATTGTGTCGAATGGTGGTGGTCCACAGCTAATCTCTCGTAGTATGCTTAGTTGTTTACCTGCCATCCAGCCTGGTCCTCTGCTTTTCTTTGTTTTGTAACAGTATGTTTTTAACAGTAGGCTTTTGTTTTATAACAGTATGTTTTCATGGTGGCTTTTGCCAGCTCAAGACAGAGCTCAGCCGGTACCTGCTGCTTCATCCTTTGGTGGCTTTGTTGTATTTTGTGTGACTCATTACTTGGTCCATACCTACACAGGTTTGGAAAGTGAGTCTACTCTCTGACCGGAAGAAGTGAACATGATCTTACTTTAGACATAACTGAAGCTAGCAGATGTAAAGCATTTTTTTTTTGTCATTCTTCTAAAGCTGCTGCTGAAGTTTTCTGGCGCTTTCCAGCGAAGGCTCGCATCACACTTTGGAAACGTTTGTTTTGCTGGAACGCAAACAAAACAACTCTTTTTGGCACCAAACGTCGCACTGTCATGACTCCACAACCACATAGCATACGACCATAAGCTACATTCACCCTGCCTTTGTATAAACTGCTAAACAAAACACAGTCAGACCTAAAAATAGCCACCTTAAGTGGGTAAACTGCCGAGCCTTGTGGGTTTTTTGTGGGTTATTCTGCCACATAGTTAGACACTAGCTTAGAACACATTATTTTTTGTCAGCTATTAGCTATTGCTATTAGCTATTAGCTATTGTTTGCTATTGCACAATATTGAGCTGAGGCCTTAAGGGCATGTGGGTATATCGAAGATGATGTTTTACACCAAACAAAACTACACTTTTTGGCACCAAACATCACACTGTCGTGACTCCACAACCACATACGTAGCATGCAGCCATATGCTGGACATACTTTTGTCATATGGTGTTCCACAAAAACAATAACCGCTGTTCGACAAATAAAACGTGGGAATAAAGGTGCCCATCTCCTGAGTCTCTCGCAAAGCATGAGTGTTGGTTTTTTTTTTAACGCTTGTTGGCACTTTGTTGAGTGAAAGGTAGTCATTATCATTCAGTGTCGTCTTGTCTCAGTCCTGGCATCACAAAGCTGCTTAAGCTGCTTAACTGTTTTAGCTTAACAACATAATTAATCCTTTGCACATCAGCGGAAAACTCTAGTAGAGAATCTGCTCTCTATCATGAAGTACTACAAATGAACACACTCACAAGTGCACACATGAGCACTTAGGCACATCTTGAACCCTCCATTCAAGTTTGGATTATTGAAGCGGTAGAAGTTGTTGGCGTGAAAGTTGACTTCTTAACTGAATGTGAAAACAAAACTGTCACATTTACCCGAATATAAGCCGGTTTGAAAAAGACGGGTTGAGAGACGAGTGGCGCCAAATGACGTTTCCCCAAGCGAGTCCCCAAGTGAGGCAGAGTGTTATGCTCCGCAGGACAGGAAGGGTGACTTTCTGTTCTGTGCTTTTATTTTGTATTCTATGCTTTTAGTTGCGCGCAGCCTCTCTCTCCGCATACCAGGGGTTTACCAGTCGACAGCTCCACACAACATCATAACACAGAGCTTTTCTTCCAGTGACTTACACACATATCAGCGACCAAAGGCCTCATTTATAAAAGTGTGCGAGGATTACAACCCACAACATTGCGTACCCACAAACTTCAGAAATCTGCATATGCAAGAAAATATTCAGGTCTATAAAACCATGCGGCGTACACTTACACACAGTCTTCTCGTTAGAAATCTCACCTGCCATGAATTAGGCGCACAAAATAGATCTCACACAAGACGTGGTGACGCTTTTAAGGATCACTTGTTGGATTGTCAGTGAAGGAAAGGTGGAGACGGCGACTACAAAGAAGAATGCGACGTTGGCAGATTGTAAAATAGAGGTGCTTTTTACATCAAACACTGTAAAAAGAGAGAACATGAGAACTGTTGCTGAGATGAAGCAAAACACATGTTTACGTCTTAGCCTTAAGTCATCAAGTAATGCCAAAGTCAATGACACAGTCACCACAAACATTATTTATAGCCTTGTGCCACTGAAATTAGCACACATACAAAATTACTTCAATATCATGATTGGTACAATCAGTTTTTGTATAGTTGTTTATCTTACATGTCATGTCATATAATAATATGAGATTACATTTCAGTAGCGGCTGCGATTGTTTCCGACTCGTGAGATCCAAACTTTTCATTTCTTAAATTCATAACATGAATCTAATGAAATATTCTGCTGCCATCCATATTTTTTGGTCTTTCGGCTTTCAAAAATACATTTTCACTGTGTCACTTATTCGCTCTCCTGTTGGGCACACACAAAGTAAAAGACGCACATCCCGACCAAACTATACAATGCTGCCATTCAACTAAAAATGTAGTCACATAACCACTCCTTAAATAATTCAACCCACGTTATAACTGCATGCAAACAATACAACTAAATTGAATACATTTCTATTTGTAAATATTTGGGCTCCAACAAATAAATATGACATGTTCTCCAAACCTGATGACTAAAAACCTGACGAGGGAGTGAAAATTTAAAGTTGAGGTTCACTCAAAACGTGCTTATTTTTTGTAGTGTACAGTCACCGCCACGTCATAACAAACTTGTAAAAAAATAAGTGTACAATGTTAAGTATTGGCAAACAAAACTATGCACTCACCACACAAATATGTCAGTGATAACAATCGTTGATGATTGGACCCCACATGATTTTTAGATAGTAATACATAATTTGCTTAACTATAGCCTAGCTTCTTGCTTTGCAGCTGGTGCGTGTTAGAAGCAAAACAGAAGGCTTTCATGGCGCTTCCCACGCTAATTAGCACGCGTGATACCAAACGCTTACGATTGCTATCGGATTTCCAAGGTTCCCGTGCTTGGTGAATATTATCAGTGTAGCAGAACTTGTGTGCGTATTTTGCAAGCAACACATCAACAACGACTTCCATGGCGTATCATTCTATAGGATGCAATTACAGTTCATATCAAAGCCACTCAAGAAAACCAGAATGTGTCCTTTTTTCCCAGGATAAAAGATAAAAGATCAAACGTTATCCAATATCAATATCATCAATATACCTCAACAATGTAACAAATCCAACCATGGAATTTCCATTTCACCTGCAAAATATACAGTGGTGTGAAAAGTGTTTGTTTTTTTTTGCATGTTTAACATTTGTTTGTCACAATGTTTGAGATCATCAAACAAATGTAAATATTAGTGAGTGACAACACAACTAAACACAAAATGCAGTTTTTAAATGAAACTTTTTATTATTAAAGGAGAAAAAAAATCAAAACCAACATGGCTCTGTGTGAAAATGTGATGTTAAAACATAACTGAGATTAATTGAGCTCTATCAGTCTGGAAAAGGTTATAAAGCCATTTCTCAAGCTTTGGGACTCCAGAGAACCACAGTGAGAGCCATTATTGATTGATTGATTGATTGAAACATTTATTCCATTCAAGAAAGAAGAAAACAAACAAACAATATTAAAACACTGTAACATAAAACCAAACACTCTTCAAACCAGAATGAAAGGGAGCAGAAAGAAGACAAGTCTTATTATCTCTGCCCCTTTTTCCACAAATGGCTAAAACATGGAACAGTAGTGAACCTTACCAGGAGTGGCATGCCAACCAAAATGAAAGCGCAGCCATGACTCATCCAAGAGGTCCCAAAAGACCCCACAACAATATCCAAAGAACTGCAGGCCTCACTTGCCTCAGTTAAGGTCAGTGTTCATGACTCCAACATAAGAAAGACACTGGGCAAAAATGGCCTGCATGGCAGAGTTCCAAGACGGAACCCACTGCTGAACAAAAAGAAAATTAAGATACGTCGACTTTTGTGAAAATATACCCTGGTCTGATGAGACAAAAATTGAACTTTTTGGAAGGTGCGTGTCCCATTACATCTGGCGTACAAGTAAGGCAGAATTTCAGAAAAAGAACATCATACCAATAGTAAAATATGGTGGTGGTAGTGTGATGGTCTGGGGCTGTTTTGCTGCTGCAGGACCTGGAAGACTTACTGTGATAAATGCAACCATGAAATCTACTGTCTACCAAAAAATCCTGAAGAAGAATGTCCGGCCATCTGTTTGTGACTTCAAGCTAAAACGAAATTGGGTTCTGCAGCAGGACAATAATCCAAAACACACCAGCAAGTCCACCTCTGAATGGCTGAAGAAAAACAAAATGAAGACTTTGGAGTAGCCTAGTCAAAGTCCTGACCTGAATCCTATTGAGATGCTGTGGCATGACCTTAAAAAGGCAGTTCATGCTGGAAAACCCTCCAATGTGGTTGAAATTACAACAATTGTGCAAAGATGAGTGGGCCAAAAAAAACGCAATCGCAAACGCTTGATTGCAGTTGTTGCTGCTAAGAGTGGCCCAACCAGTTATTAGGTTGAGGGGCAATCACTTTTTCACACAGGGCCTTGTAGGTTTGGATTGTCTTTTCTCCCTTCATAATAAAACGTTTTATTTAACAACTGCATTTTGTGTTCAGTTGTGTTGTCATTGACTAAAATTAAAATTTGTTTGATCATCTGAAACATGTCAGTGTGACAAACATGCAAAAAAAAATTCTGATTTCACACCACATAGAAGAACATTCGGCGAACGTGTCGTGTACAATATATTCGTAATTAGAGGAAGGCTTTTACATTGTGAAATGTGTTTTATGGTTCATCTGTGTTTTTTCACGCGAGTATGAGGTTTTTTTCATGGTGTAACCGTCGGGCGTCACTGATTCCTGTGTCTGAAAAAACGTCAGCTCCACGCATGGGTGAAAGAATGCACAGGAATACACACTTTTTTCCGCCTAGAATTTTTTTTTTAAATACCAAGGTTTGTGGTGAAAAGTGTGTACGCATACTTGCAACTTTTTTTCGTCTTTTAAAATGAGACCTCTGGAGAGATGCAGCCATGAACAAAGGTGATTGATGGAGACACATGGAGCATAACAAGACACACATTAATTCCTAGGATGACATTCATTAGAAGCTGAGACACGATAGTGGGATTGTGTCAGAAATCCATGGTCCATTGTACACATACAGTACAAGGACTATAGCCTTATCATTATCCAAAATAAGATATTAACAATGTGACAACCTTCACAGAGGCTGTGTGACATGCATTTAATCAATAACTCAAGAAAGAAGACAGAGGTGAGACAACGTAGAAAAGAAAGATTATTATTTACTTAAACACCCTGAGAGCCCATTGGTTTAGGACAAATTTAATCATCAGCCAACCAATCAGACTTGAGTCAATGTGCAAACTGCATTTTCTGAGTTAAGCTGTGAGTTGAAGATAATTACAAATTGAGGAAAGGTTGTACAAATGACATTGAAGTTTCAAGACAAGTTAAAATAGTATCCACTAAAGCGTAACATCAGCACACCCTCAGTGACCTGCAAATCAACTGGAGAGGGTCAAACTGATCATGGACCGCATTTAAAAGCTCAGCTTTCACTATTTTTTGAAAAGGATGACTAATGAAAGTGAGCCTTGTAGTCCTCGAGGGAATGTAGGTTTTTTTTTTTTTGCCGTTGAGTATTTCCAAAGCAATCTTTCCGAAGGCAAAGGACCTTATATATAAAAAGAAGATATGTCCAAGTAAGTACACCTTCACATTTCTGCTTATTAAGAAACAATGCAACCTTAGAGTAGTCAGTGTACAGCATTACAGATACTATCCACTGAAAATGAGTCAAAACACGGCCATTACTGTCTAAATAGCTGGCATCACAGGTGAGTGTCCAATGTCAAAAGTGTGGCCAAAGTGTGAATATTCAGTATGAGTACGACTGTTGTCTAGCACTCTTGGGCATGGAATTCACCAGAGTTGTACAGGTTATTACTGGAATCCTCTTCCACTCCTCCATGATGACATCACCGAGCTGATGGATGTTAGACACCATGCTTCCACATTCCTTCCTTCTGCTTCAGGATACCGCACAGGTGCTCAATTTGGTTCATGAGGAGACATACTTGGCTACTCCATCACCTTCAGATTCAGGTTCCTGAACAAGGCACTTGGATCTCCAAGGTGTCCATCCATCCATCCATCCATCCATCCATCCAGCCATCCATTTTCTTCCGATTATTTGGGTCCGGGTCGCAGGGGCAGCAGTCTCAGTAGGGAAGTCCAGAATTCCAGGTCTCCAGCCACTTCTTCCAGTTCCACTGGAAGGACACTACAGCATTGCCAGGCATGCTGTGAGACATAATCCCTGCAGAGTGTCCTAGGTCTGCCCTGGGGCCTTCTCCCGGGTGAGCATGCCCAGAACACCTCAACAGGGAGGAGTCCGGGAGGCATCTGGACTAGATGCCTGAGCCACCTCAACTGCCTCCTCTCGATGTGTCTACCCCACCCCGGATGACGGAGCTCCTCACCCCATCTCTTAGGGTGAGTCCAGCCACCCTATGGAGGAAACTCATTTCCACCGCTTGTAGCCGTGATCTCGTTCTTTCAGTCACGTCCCAGTTCATGACCATAGGTGAGGGTGGGAACATAGATCGACCGGTAAATTGAGAGCTTTGCCTTCCAGCTCAGTTCTCTCTTCACTGCGACGGTCCGGTACAGCGACCGCATTACTGCAGACGCTGCCCCGATTTGCCTGTCGACCTCACGCTCCAATTTTCCCTCACTTGTGAACAAGACCCCGAGATACTTCAGTTCCTCCACCTGGGGTAGTATCTCACCCCCCACCCGGAGGGTGCAATCCACCTTTTTCCGACTAAGAAACATGGCCTCCATTCTCTGCACCCTAATAAGACTACAAGGACCACCTTTGTAAATTCATTAAACAAATTTCACCTCTCCTTACGTATTCGTTGATCTCCAATTACGAGAAGGAATAAGACTCACACTCCGAGTGAAGATTTATAAAATGTTTTGAAAATAATTCAGACAGAATAATTTCACATTCTTCAGATATCCGGGCTGTCTCTCCTCATGTCCTCCTGTGGCTTGTTAACCAGAAGAAGAGAGAGTCGGCCTTAATTGCTAGTCCCCTCTGCATTTTTGTAATTGTTTTCTCAGACCATCAGCACCACGCTATCCCAAAACATCTTATCCCTTGCATTCATTCTTCAACTGAGAATTGTGTCTTAGCTGACGTGGTAGGCCTCTCAACAGCACCTTTTTCTCTACTTTATGTGTTTCTATAACCTACTTAAATAAATGTTCATCCATTCAGTTAACAAATTAGTAAAAATTATTTCTATAATATACTTAATAAATATTTACTCACTCAGCTAACAAGTTAATAAAACAATATTATCCTACACTTCAGATTTGGAGGTGTTGAGTCCGTCCCAGAAGCTTCATACTCGATGCGAACCGCCCCAGTAAACGCTGAAGGTCACAGCTCGATGAAGCCACCAAGACCACATCATGTGCAAATAGCAGAGACAAGACCCTAAGTCCCTCAAACTGGACTCCCTTGACGCCTTGGCTGCGCCTAGAAATTGTGTCCATGACAATTATGAGCAGAATTGGTGACAAAGAGCAACCTTGGCAGAGGCCAACGTTCCCCAGAAACAGGCTTGACTTACTGCTTGCAATGCAGACCAGACTCCTGCTCCGGCTGTACGAGGACCGAATGGCACGTATTAACACCCCCCCCATAGGACACTGCGAGGGACACGGCCGGTTGGCCAAACTCCCATGTCCCCTCTAGTACCCTTGCAATAAATTATAAAATATCAATAAATTATGTATAGTATATACAAAAATATATTTAAAAATTATATGAAAATAAGTATTTAATTATTTATTATATTCTTTTTATTAACTTCCTACTTCTGTCGAGTGCAGACGTGTCTTTGCTTCCTCCTGCTTGCTTCTGCTGCTTACTGCCTTATTCACTTTTAAAATCATTTTACTATTTCCACAAGTCTTGGAGATGGTTTTATTTTTTTTTTTAAGTAAACCAGGACTTTTTGAATAATTGTTACCGTTTTTACACCATTTGTGATGAGCCATTGAGTATAACCTTCCCAACATAAGTAGTAATCCAAACAAAGTGTCCTTCTGAAAGCTGTTAGATATATTGACAAGAAATCTGTGTACTAAAAGCAAGGATTTTTGCTTTAGAAAACGACAAAGAACTTCATGAAACGCTCGCAGTGCAATGTCAGAAAGCTTAAAACATGACTTTAATAAACTATTTGAGAGACTTGATAGAGTGTCAGTCCCCGCCTCTGGACAGACAGGATTCAACCAACTAACCGACCAACCAACCCTCACCTTCACCATGACCCTCACACAGCCCTGGGACCAACCTTCTGCATCTACACCCTCCAGAGATGCTTCACTACTATTCCTTTCTCTGATGAGACTTCCTGACTGTCTTGAAATCAGGGACTAAAATAGTTCCCCTCATTCCCGATTCCCGGCAAGATCAAGGATTCTATCCTCAAAAAGGAAACGGGCCTCGCTCCCTCCTCAACCTACTCCACCAACCAAAGCTCCCCCAAGCTCTGCCCCCACCATGGGTGCCCACAGCTGTTATTCCCAACAGCGTCAATGCTATTGTCTAGGACAGGGGTGTCGAACTTGTTTTCATTGAGGGCCACATTGCAGTTATGGCTGCCCTCAGAGGGCCACTTGTAACTGTTGAAAGATATCAATATAAATATCACCTCAAGTTATTACACAATTACCCATGCTTTTGATTTTTTTTACTAACAAGTTGATGGATAAATGAGAATGTCAAGGTGACATATATACATTCAAGTACTTATTTTTCATAACAAAAAGTGCGTGGAATATCTTATTGCATGATCAGATAATATTAAAGTTTAGAAGAAATGCATGTCGTACATTTTTTTTGTTAAAGTGAAAGAATAAATACGTTAAAAGAAGGAAAAAGGTGAAGTGCGTGAATGAGACACGAGCCACATAAAATTATGTGGCGGGCCACATCTGGCCCCCGGGCCTTGAGTTTGACACATGTGGCCTAGGACACTAAGGGCTATGGTTGCTAAACCTCATGTTAACCAGAGGCTCAGGGAGGGAGTGTTCTAAAACAACAACTACTGTCAAAACACATAGAAAAGTGTCATTCAAAATAGAGATAAACAATCTTCCATACTATATATAACCATTTACAAACCCACACGGATTTGTTTTATTGATGATTTTACTCACTTACTTGCAGTTGTGTGCACTGATTTTGACTGTTTGGTCATTACAGGGGACCCAACCTGCGATTGATATTTTCCAATCAGGCAATAGGTCCCACAACAGCCCTCTGATCAAGGTAACAAATGATCTTGTCTGAACACAGATGCAGGCAGTTGACACTATGTTCTTATTAAGAGGTAAGAAAAGTTTGTGGGAATCACTGGTACTGCTCTAAACTGGTTCAAGTCTTATCTGGAGGCCAGGACGTTCTTTGTTGGAATTGGTAACTGTGTCTCAGACCAAATGGCTATGACCTGTGGGGTTCCCCAGGGGTCAATCCCAGGACCCCTATTGTTCAATCTCTACATGCTTCCTTTAGGCCAGCTAATACGTAGCTACAATGTGTCCTACCACAACGATGCAGATGAGACTCAGATGTCTGTGTCACTGACGGCAGGTGAACATGGTCCTGCAGATTTACTTTGTCACTGCATCAAAGAGGTCAGTGTGTTGATGCAAAACAACGTTCTCCAGCTAAACACAGACAAAACTGAAATTATTGTCTGTGGCCCACAGAAACAAACAGAAAGTGCTATCTGTCACCTTGAAACTTTCTCTCTAAAACCTAATCATCAGGTTAAAAATCTTCGGGTAATAATGGACGCAGATTTGAACTTTTAACAGCCACATCAAATCAATAACATCAGCAGTTTTATACCTTCTAAAAAACATTTCCAAAATTAAAAGTATAGTGTCTAAGACAGATTTACAGAGACTAATGCATGCCTTTGTCTCCAGCAGGCTAGACTACTGTAACGGCGTTCTGCTTTCACACTTACTTACTCTGGTCTGGACCAAAAAAAAAACATACTTGGTGCCCATGTAACCTGTCTGATTCGCTCTAGTGCAAGCCCGGGGCTGGAAAACGGTCCACCCAATGAGAGTCAAGAGCACTTGCCATCGAGCTAAAAGCCCAAGCTGCCAACTTGATGTCCAGCGCAACTCGGCAGTTCGGATTTTTGGACATGAAGTTGTATGACATCCCAATCAGCAGTGGACTACATCAACAGTGACTTACCCCTCATTTGGTCCCACGAGTCCAGTTCTGGTCGGATTTCTGTGACGAGGAACGTAGTTCTGCTTAGTTGCTGGGTCATTTAAGGAAAGAGTTTGGCTTCTCAAAAACATTATGTGTTCAGAAGAGTACGGTAATACATTTGCGTCATAAAAATGCCTCCTCAAAAAAATAAGACCTCACAAATCGCTCAGCGTTATATTTGTCTCCCGCCATGTCCCTGCGCACTGTTGCCTCTCCATCTGTGTGTACGTAATGAAGACGCTCGCATCTTCTTCCGCTGTGGAACACACATAAACAATATGGCCGTGGCGCTCTGTCGCGGATGAAGAGGCGAGCATCTTCAGAAAGCAAAAAGTAAAGATACTGTATGAGAAAGTTATGAGACTAGTTGGAGTTTAGATCTATCTGGAGATCAGCACTATATATTAACTATTAATGTGCTACTCATGAAATATTTGTTAAAAACATGTTTTTCTCAGGAACAGACACAAACATCGTACACGTGTTCATACTGATGATGGCGTTAATGTGCCTAAACACAATCAGAAGTATGATTGCCATATTACACCTTTATTATTGTCAAATTGGGACTCAATTCTCATAACATTACAATCTTTTTGGTAATATTCAGACTATGTTCTTTGAAAATGACTCACATTTTTATCATAGACTACAACCTTATGAATGACTCATAATTTGACTTTGTTTGGTTTTGCATAATATTGCATAATAAACTTCATTCACCCGTGTAAAAATACAGCCTTTTTTCTTACATTATTTTGACTTTATTCTTATAAAATTACTTTCATGATCCTGCCTGTGTTGGTTTTGCAGCCGTTCCCTTTTCTTTGTTGCAGTACCTTTGTTGGAGTTGCTGTTCATCTCTCCAACAGGCCTTTATCAGCCTGCCGTTTGCCACCGTAACGCCGATCTGTCTTCCGTTCTGCACCACTACACAACCAGTCTTGCTCCTTGTCTTGTTTAGTTATTTTGTGTGGTTTCGCCCCATCTTGTGCTGTGATTTTGTGTTGTACTTTGTGTTGTTTTTAGTTGCCGACACTGTTTGTTCATCTTTTGCTACCAGCCTGTGCTCTTTTTGTTACATTAAACCTTTTACCTTACGGTACTTATGTCTCTGTGCCGCCTTGTGACAATTGCAACTTTTTTCTCATATTTTTAATAACATTATGACTATTTTCTCTTAAAATTACTTTTTTTTAAAAAAATCATTACAACTTCATTCATAAATGTAAAATTATTTTTTTTCTTATAACACAAATTGTTATAAAATTATTACATTTTTTTCACAGATTTTTCACCATACAGTCGTCCCTCCCTCTATCGCATTTTTTCAGAAATGGATTAATAAAGAATTGCTGTTTCGTGGTAGACTATGGTCTATTATTAGTCAAAACATATTGAATTACAAGTGAAATCTAGTATTCTGGTCACTCGGTGGCAGTAACGGCACAAAACATTGAGAAGCCACCTTACATTACATTACCTTAACACAGTGGTTCTCAGTTATTTTATGTCCCTCCTAGGGGACAGAAATGTTTTCACGTCCCTCCAATTTCAAATACTATTGAGAAACTGATAATATCTACTTATTTATTGGTACTATACAGACTGACCTCAAAACTGAAACCAGGAAAATGCAACAAAATGGAGAACTGTGACGCATACAAGCGTATTCAAGAGTCAAATTGCTAGTCGAGTATGATAAATTTGTACATGTTGGCAGGTCTGCACTGGCACTGAAAGTACTCCCCCCCCCCCCCCCCCGACAGTTTTCTGACTGCATGAAATCATGAAGTCAGCTATGGCATGTCAGACATGATAGAGTAAAAAAAAGTTATCCTCCCATTCCGTGTGGAAGTGTAAGTTTGGCTTTAAGAGAAATACATTTAAAATATTTAAAATTTAAAAGAAATAAATTCAAGGCTAACTGGTTAGCTCGCTAGCCTGTTAACTCACTAGCAGAAACAATGAGGAATAGGAGTGTAAAGGTAACTATAGGGGTGTTATTTCATGTCTACGGGGCCCTAATAATGTTAGAAAACGTATTTAGAAAGTCAGAAACAGTAGGGATGTGCGAGTACACCACTTTTTTTTTTGTCCTGTCCTGTTGGCGATTCATGCAAACATCCAGTGATGGCAAACAGGGAAATAATCTGTCAGCCTCGTTCACTGTAGTTTTCTCAAAAGCACTGCGTTCAGTAGTACGAGCAAAGTTTTCCAACTGACTTTATACCACCAGCCAAATTAGAAGCAAGCAGATGGAAAAAAAAAACAAACACCGGCAGTGACCGACGCAACAGGAGCCATTTTAAACTCTGTCTTGTTAAATGCACCGTGTACGTAACAAAACAAGTCTACCAACTAACTTTATATGTCATACAAACCGAAATAGAGCGAAATAGAGAACGTGAGCTGGAGTCGAGCCCAGCTAGCAGAGTCACTGCTAGTCACTGTATTCTGTGGCATGGTTCCTCTCTCTGACTGTAGGGAATCTGTGTGTGTGACAGGCCAATCACAGAGTGTGAAGATTGAAGAGTACATAAGTAGTTACCCAATGAGGATTTTCCTTCATCACAATTACGGATAATGACGAGCTGTACTCATTTCATGCTTGTGCTCGGCAAAAATGCATTTTCCGTAATGGATAATCGCCTAAAACGAGTAACCGGTTCATCCCTAGTAAACAGTTTTTCTATGCTCTAACTATAAAAATAAATTCCATTTATTGAGAATGAATTCTGTATTGGGGAAATTCATTTATGGCGGTTGGGTCTGGAAACAATTAACCATGATTAACAAGGGAAGACTTTATACATTTTTGTTCACGGTGGCACTAATGCGTCATCATATTCTAGTTAAATATAAACATGGTTGCATTGATAAACAGCAAATTTAAGTTAGCACTTTAGGACACATTTATAAATTCAAAGAAGGTTGACAGTTTTTCACTCAAAATTGTGCAAAAAAATGTTTAAAAAGTTTTGCGCGTTCGCTTTATGCCACACTCTTCTCAGGTAGATATTTTACTATCTTAGCGGTGTGTCTGTCGGACAGACAGCACTTTAAGTCCACACTCAATGTCCTTTTCCTCTCGCTCAAGCTTGACCAAGTCGGCCATAAACATGGCACACAGCTCATGGTGGCGTAGCTAGCGAATAGCATAGACGCAAGGTGCATTCACGGACGTGGGGTCGTTACATTATTATTTTTGAATCACTTGTCTATAACATAAACAAACCAGCCAGGAGCATCTCTCATGCAGTTAATGGTCTGTGCTAACATTACTGTTCAAAGCTGTGCTTCGGAGTGGCTTGAAACTAAATTACACTTAAAAGACTGAATGAGGGTAGAAAGATCACAGTGTGTCCTCGTGTGGTCAAATTTGACTGGTAGTCATCGAACCTTATTTTATCCAGGAAAAATGTCATGTCAGGGGAGCCCTGCTGCAGAAGAATTATGGACTGATAGCATTCAATACAAAATACAAAAAAAAAACCTCGAAGCAACGTGAAACACTGAAAAGAGAAGTGATTCACAGGCGAACAAAACACGCAACTTGCTGCCGATAATTTGTTTCAAGGTTGAAGGAAATGAAAGCAAGCAAATGTTTCATACCATACAAAAGAGATTTGATATTTTGATAGTGAAGGTGACAAATTTCTGCACTCGATGAGAGGGAAAAGAAGCTCCGAAGACAGTTACTGTGTACATTGCGTGCTATTACAAAAATAAGCATTGAGCTTATAACAGCAACAACTTTCAATGGTGGCGCAAGCGCTAAGTGAGCTTGCTTTTATTTTTAATAACATTTACTGAATTGAGAGGCAGCAGTAGAGGTGGTATGCAAAGTGATAGAGTGGTACCTCAAAATATGAACAACAGCTTGGAAAGTTTGTTTCAAGAAAAACAAAATGGCCTCCTAACTTGATGTTAGCATTTTGTTTGTACGTCTTTTATATCTCATTAGTGGCTGACTTCTTTTTACACTTGTGTGACAATTACTATTACAGAATGTGCATCTGGGATATCATTTTAATTAATGTATTAATATTACAAGGTAAACCTAATTTGACACTTGTATGAGAGTGATAAATGTTCAAATGTTACTTCAAACATTGACTGTACGGTTAATAAACTTTCATGATGCTGACCGTTTCACAGTGGAACCTTGGTTTTCGTGCACCCCCGTTTTCCACGAAAATTATTGCCACAAATATGTCTCGGTTTTCATACATTGTTTCCGTTATCATTCGCCTGACAAACTGGATAGTGGTTCTTTTAGAGTTGGGCCCCTATAGACAGATTCCGCCCAGGGAATCCTTTAATCATCTGTATTATGTGTGTGTGGTTTATTTGTTCGTAGAACGCACACACAACAACGAACACTCTATCTGTCGCTGTCTTTCCGCCTTTCAAGCACTGCACCGTGCGCTGATGAGGCTTTCAAGCACAATCCGTATTTCTGAGTGTTAGAGGAATCTGTGTTTTGAAAATTTATATCGGCTGCAAAAAAAAAAAAAAAAGTTGCAAGTTCCTGAAGTTTGATAAAGAAAGAAGTCATAGCAAAGAACAAAGGTTGAGTCTGTTACAGTAGGATTGTAATGGAAAGGTTCCTTAGTTCACATTGGTTGCAGGGGGAATGGAGGCAAATAACAGACAGTGAGTCGGGCCAGTGTGTGTAATGATGATTGTACATGCCACTGAGGTTTACATGAAGGTTCAAGTGAGCAAGTATACGACTGTCAACTCTTTAAAGTTAGGTGTGGAACAGATTAGAGTCCAGCGCCCGTGTGGCTTTTCCGTCCGTACCCCCTCTGCTCGTCTCTGTCTTTGCTAGTCTTCAGTAAAGGTAAAAGTCATGTATTTCACTTTGTTTATTTCACTCTGCATATAAAACAAATAATTCTCTATTTTTTTCCTGTGTAATATGTGTTTTGTGTTCATATTTTTGGGTGTCTGGAACGGGTTAATTAGATTTACATTGTTTCTTATGGAAAAATGTATTCGGTTTTCACTACGAAGGGTTAAGGACGAAAACCAAGGTTCTACTCTATGTCTATTGAACTAATTCTTTCCTATCGGAGAAATGGATTTGAAATCAGCACAAATTGTGTTTGATTTGAGGTTTTACTGTACAAAGAATTCCAGACCAAGCAGGAATGAGTGAAAACAAATATAAGTGCTCAACAACCAAAACATGGCTGACTGGGGGCATAAACACAACAAAAATTTCTCAAAAGTCACGTCCCTACGCGGGTTGTAATGTTGTGTGTATCACATAAGTGAATGACTAATTAAAGGTTGCACAACGTGATCCAGGGTAACACGAGGATAAATCGATGAATTTAGATGAATGAAGGGATTCAAGCTGACTAGCTGAGTGGATCAGGAGGACATGTTACATTCTTTTCATGAAACAATCAATGTGTCGTGATTATAAGCAATAAAGAAACGTGACTATAAGACACAAATGTGGATCATTTTTGTTAGGTAGTTGTGTGTTTGTCGTCTAACACATTAGCCCAAACTGCATAGAAGTTGCTGAGGCACTTGTTTCAAGTCACATTAGTCGAGAGAGAGAGATCACAGTATGTCATTCTGCTCTTCATTGGAATCCATAATGCAAAGGTGGCAATGATTGTGCTCTATTGCTTTCTACAGACATGGCGTCCCTGTCAGAAGCTCGACTCTGGTACAGACTTTTTGCGTCCCAAAGAGGTTGTGCTGTAGCGAGTCCTCTGCAGCGTACCGTAGGTTGTTTTGTCCGCGTTCTGCCCTCGTGTCGAGGGTGTCGATGCGCTGTTTCGATGCAACGATGCCGTCCTACGCATGCTCTGTTCTGTCCTGGCCGGTAGGCTGGACGAGCTCTGGGAGCGTTTGATGTCGGACGAGCTGCGTCCTGCCTTACCGTTCAACAGTTCTTCACCCTGATGACTTGAGCCGTGAGACCTTCTTCGATCGCCCCCCGCTGCTCCGTTAGACAGCGTTTGCCTGGGCAGAGTCCTTCTGCCGCAGTCGTCGTCATCTCCCCTCATCCCTGAATTCCTGGAGTCCTTGTCCCTCCTCAGGAAGTTACCTTTAAAAAAAGCCAGCAGCCCCTCCTGGCTTTTGACCTTAGAACCTCCTTCACGTGCAACATGCCGTTCCTGATCAGTCCTGTTCTCTTTGTCTCGCCTCCTGAGAGTACCATCAAGAATGCTGGAGGTGCTAATGCTGGTCTGAACCCCACCAGACACTTTCTTGATGTCAATATCCTGCTGTGTGTTCGAGGAGCTCTGCCTCCTGGCTTCTTTTCTTCTGATAAGACTGTCACTACCTGAGCTACCGCTGACAGCACCCTCGTCTTTTGACTGCCTCTCTTTGCTCTGTCTGAAGCTGGAGTTTTTATCAGATGGCCTCCTTTGGCCCTCTGGCACTTGTTTGGACTCAGGCTGCAACTCCTCTCCTGTTTTCCCCACACAACTTATCCGTCCTGCACTTGAGGATCGGCTTCCATTTGTTCCCTTTGAGCTACGGGGTTCATTCATTAATGACACTATGGGATCTTTTGTGCAGCGAGGCCGCCGGCCAGACTCCAAATACTGGACCAGTTCAACAGGGGTGGGCTCTTCAGTTGCCGGAGGAGTCGGGTCCGGCTTTCGTCGGTCTCTGGAACCAAAGGACCAACGCATGGGGAGCACTTTGCTCAGGGCATCCTTGGCCTTGCTGGGTGTCCTCATGCTCACGCTGCGACCTTGGAGTCCCCTGACAAAAGGTCTGCTCTCAAATCCACCTTAACAGAGTAGAGAGGAGAACATTTTAGTGGCAACAACAATACCGTACCTCTTCTTAATTGTCAAGTGCCATCACACATCGGTAAAGCTTCACTTTACAATGGAGTTTAAACACAAAGTACTGCTGTAAACTACACTCCACAAAAATATAAACGCAGCAATTTTGTTTTTGCTCCCATATTTCACAGGCTGCACTCAACTATACTTATACAACTATACTCAACAATACTTTTTCTATGTACACCAAAGGTAGATTTCACTCAAATATTGCTCACACATCCGCCTAAATCTGTGTTAGTGAGCATTCATATTTTATAATTCATCCACCTCACAGGTGTGGCATATCAAGATGCTGATTAGACAGCTTTAGGCTGGCCACAATAAAAGGCCACTCCAAAATGTTTTACTGTATTGGTGGGATCCGGGGGCACCCGTCCGTATCTGGTGTGACCGCCTTTTGCCTTACGCAGTGCAACGCATCTCCTTCGCATAGAGTTGATCACGTTATTGATCGTGGCCTGTGGAATGTTGGTCCATTCCTCTTCAATGCCTGTGCAAAGTTGTTGGAAATCGGAAGGAACTGGAACACGCTGTCTGTCGTACACACCAAGCCAGAGCATCCCAAATATGCTCAATGGGTGACATGGACTGGTGATTATCAGGCCATGCAAGAACTGGAATTTTTAGCTACTTTGTTGGCCTCCCTCTCAAGAAATGTCTTCCCCATAGAGTACATAAAAGCTCAGACATATTTCATTGGGAGATACGGTAGCTCCTTTCTCACCTCTCTCTTGTTTAGTATTATTCTCGAAGAAGACAGGAGACTCAGGAGAGTCGGGAATGGAAGACGGGCAGGTGGTGGAGGAGCGTGACACCATGCTGCCTCTCTTGCTGTCTCCTGTCAGTCGGATCAACCAGTGGTCTGACACTGAAGAACTTGTAGAGCCTAAAAGGGACACAAGGCAGCAGCTGAGGTTATTTTATTGTTATGGAGTTCCCAACATCTTCGGTGAGTAGTTAAAAAATGGAACATCCTGCACATTATTCAGAACTTTGGGCAGGTGGGGACGCTAGTGTTAGACCTTATAAATAAGAAAAGGATTAGATACATCATTTGGAAGCTGGCGCAACATCAAATATTGATAAAGTTGACAAAAATAATCTGGATCTGGATCCAATAATCCAGAACAACTTTAATAAGTCATAAAAAAACAACAACAAACCACTGCAGCATGAAATTACATTCAGGAGCAACTTTTTATTTGGCTTCAGTCAACTTTACCGATGCTCTGCAGTAAGGTATATGTTGTTTTTATCCTGCTCTTCTGACTTTTCTTTCTCAGAAACTTGCCTTTGGAAGAGCTGTGTGTCATACTCATGAGAAGAACAAAACACAGAGAGGAGTGCATTTTTTACTGTTTAAATATTTTATACAGGTTCAGACATTCATTGAAATGAACTGTGCTTAGGATTTATACTGCAGGGAATAGTGTGGCTGTAAAGCAGGGTGTCTAAATGTGCAGCCTGCAGGTAGTTTGTTCACGATAATCCTCAATAGAAATAAAACACATAGACTCAAAATGATCAAAAAATCAAACCCACGGGACGCTCAATCACCCCCTCAATCGCTACATTCGTGAGCGTAATAAAGATATCTCATTTAATTATTGCAATTGCTCCTCTGGCAACTATTAAATGTGGCCGCACCTGCCACAGTTGAAAAAAATCAGAACATTTCAAAATAAGACTGGAAATAAGTCAATGAAAGTACAGTAATACAGCTAAATAGAAATGATGGGACAAGTAAACAGGGGTGGCCAGGAAAGGGAGGAGTCAAATAATAATGCGTTAATGGAAGTTTCCTTTAATGGCACTAATTTTTTTGACGCACGATTAACCTTCGCACGTCCTGTTTGACCCTCAGCCCGCACCGTAGTTTGACGAAACACAGCGGCGTGGCAGCTGATGGAAGAGGGAACGAATATTGAGTAGAAATGGGCAAAGAAAAGGATCATTTCAATGCTAAGTTTAGCTTCACAGCCCTGGCAGATGCCTCTCTCGACAACACCAAAGTTATTTGTGTCAATGTGAGCGAGCTGTCAGGAAGCACGTCGCCAAGAAGAGGAGAGAAGCTACTGGTGCACTGCAGGTATTTTTTAAATTGTCACATACACAGTGGTGGTGTCGTGCCGTGGCATACGAGTGTCCCAACTAACAAGTGTTTTTTTTAAATGCAATCCGTCGCTCTGATGATTTTTGCTTTGAACTCATAGCTAAAATTTGGGCTACCAGCTACTGGTTAAGATTCATGATTCGAGATTCAAGAGTTTTATTGTCAGGTAAAACAGGTAGTTCTGCTATGCAATGAAATTCTTGTTCTGTTCATTCTCCCAAAGAAAGAAAGAAAGAAAAACACAAGGAAAATGAAGTTAGTTACGGGCAGGCATAGCCGAGGACAGCTATTTGGGGCTTGTGTCAATGACAATGGATCTAAATAGCATTAGCTCTCGGTAGCGTTACTACCGGAACATATTTTCAGCACACACCTAACATACGTACATTATAGTGATATGATTGATCTTTATCTTTATGTATTGTGCAAAACTATGACAGGAACAACATCAAATTAAAAGCACTAAATGAATACAGAGCCACCATCCACCAACAAATATGAGGTACACCAACAAATATGTACATTAGCACTCAATGAGTCATCAAATCTTACCTTTATGCATTCCCACATAGTTTCAGCATTTGGGAGCAAATATGAGGTGAGAGAAAAAACAGAAAAATAACTGTAAAGTAGTCTTTCTTATCTGTGCATCGTGGAAGATGATGCATAGCAAAGTTGAATGGTGCGTTTAAGGAACGTGGAACAAAGTGGAACATGTCGGCGCTCTCATTAATCATGCAAACATGGCGGGATTTCTAACTAAATATTATTTTTTTAAATAAAACAATGGCCCATATTTCCAAAATTTGTATCAAATCACATCAAATTGTATCGTTTGTACGCTGTATCGAATTCTTCTGTTTTTAAAATATATTGTATATTGTCACTTAATTCGTGTATCTACGCTGCGCCCCCAATTATTAGACAATTTGCATTATTGATTATTAGATTTATTATTTAACAATAACAGCGCTCTTGGTCAATCCAAAATGTTAATAAACCTCAAATCTGAATATTTAAGGGAGTGGAAGTGAGGTTTTGGCTTTTGTTGAGAATATCTGTAAGTGCACAATTATTAGGCAACTATTAGTGTGCAGAATTATTAGGCTTATTAGACACTCCAAGAAAAACTAAAATATTCTTATCTCACTACTTTATTTTTTTAATTCAGAATGATAAACAACACAAACTTTACAAATAAATATTTCTGACATAAATCAGTGACCAATATAGCCACCCTTCCTTTCAATAACAGTGTAAAGCCTTCCATCCGCGCAGTCTGTCAGTTTCTTGATCATTTGATCAACTTTGTGTGCAGCAGCAACCAAAGCCTCCCAGACACTGTTCAGGAAGGTGTACCTTTTTTTCTTCACTGTAAATCTCATGTTTAAGGGCCCACAAGTTCTCAATAGGGTTCAGGTCAGGTAAGCAAGGAGGTCATGTCATTATTTTTTAAGATCTTTACTAGCTAGCCAAGCAATGGAGTACTTGGATGCATGAGATGGAGCATTGTCCTGCATAATCATGGTCTTCTTGAAAGATGCACACTTTTTCCTTTACCACTGTGTGATAAAAGTGGCAGTACGTAGTTTTGCGAGTTGAGTTTGAGTCCATCTTCAACCTGAAAAGGCCCAACAAGCTAATCTTTAATAATTCCAGCCCTTACCAGCGTCCCACCTCCACCTTGCTGGCATCTGAGTGGGAGTGGAGCCCTCTGCCCTTTCCCGATGCAGCCCCAGGCCCATTCGTCTGGCCCTTTCATCAGTCCATAAAACTTGAGAAAAATCTGTCTTCAGATATTTCTTGGCCAAGTCACAACCTTTCAACTTGTGTGTCTTGTTCAGTGGTAGTCGGGTTTCAGCCTTTCTTACCTTGACCATGTCTCTGAGCACTGAACACCATGTACCGTACTTCTGGACTCTCTAGGTAGATTACAGCTCTGGAAGATGACGGCACTGGAGAATAATGGGTTCCTGAGAGCTGCACGATTGATTTTTCTCAAATATTTGGCAGTTAATTTGCATGTTTTTCTCTTGAAACGTTTCTTGCGAGCCTGTTGTACACTTGCAACAAAATATTTAATGATTCTGTGGTCACGCCCTAATATCTTGGCAATTTCTGCAATTTCAAAAAGTGCTGCATTGCTATGAAAGATGTATTACAGTTCTTGACTTTCCAGAGTCTGTTAAATCTCTTTTCTGGCCCATTTTGTCAGCGGAAAAGAAGCTGCCTAATAATTATGCACACCTAATAAAGGGTGTTGCTCTCCTAAGGCCACACCCTCCCTCAGTACACACATGCACATCACCTGGCATGCTTAAACCCAATAGGCATTCAAGTTTATTCAGCTTGGGGTTGTAAAATATGCATAAAAAAGAGAATATGGTCAATATACTGACTTACCTGATAATTGTACACACAGTGTAGATGCATATGGAAGTGTTTACCACAAAGAGATTTACATCCCTACTTATTTTAGATAAAAACGTCTTTCTATCTCTGATTAATTGTGATTAATTCTGATTTCACTATGGACAAAATGAGATTAATCACAATTAAATATTTTAATCGATTGACAACCCTAACATAAATATATATACACACACACACACACATACACACACACACATACATTCACACTTCTTGCACTGCAGGAAGATGCGTGCAGTGATCATTTTTCAGTGTGTTTTTCTGTATCTTTTGCAAGCATTTTGTATAAAGATGAAAAAATAATTCCTACTGGACTACTGTGCGTGTGTGTTTTAGATCTTTAGCATTGATTTGCTTGCAGGCATGGAGGACACCAGTATCATAGCAACTCAAAAAGGAAGTAGACAACCTGTGATGACTGCAAATTGGAGCAGAAAGTGCCTTCGTCATGGCCACTGTGTGCTATCTCCAGGGAACCATGGTCAGTGGCCTAAGAGATCACCTGACATTGTGTGAATGTTCAGAGGCAAGACAATAATCCTAACAATTTAATAACGTCACCTAATGATGACTGTACAGTATATGACACGTTCTCTGAACCTGCTGACAAAACCTAACACTTACTTTTTGCAGTGTTTGTTATTCTGCTATGTAGCATACTACATTTTCTGTGAGCGCACACAATGTTGTACTGTTCCGTTTGTATTTAATCTGCCAATCAAAAGTTTTTTTTCCGCGATGGGAAAACTGGGTCTGATGGATATGCTTGAGGTGGGCAAGTTGGTTTTGTTGTCTTTTTTGTTGCCACCACTTTCAAACAAATTCAGGCATCCTTGGTCGTCTGTGTTGATGGGCTCACCTCGCTCATTACTGTAATATTCCCACACCGGGATGTCGCATTTTGCTTTGAAATCATCTTTTTTTCACCTAATTTCTACTACGTTAGCTTGCATTGCTCTTCACGAGGCTACACTCTTTTGCTGTGTGTATGCTAGCGGCCCCGCCTCCCCCCACAGAGACAAAGCGACTGCATGACTGATAAGAGGTCTCATTCTGTTCATTCCAGCGTTCTATGTAACGCCAATGTTTTTTTCTAAGCATCTAGGTGCTGAACCATTGCACAGAGTGAATCATCTTCCGACCTGTTTGGAGGTGAGAGACGAGGAAAACAGAGGCACATGCACATGGCAATACAGGTACACGGAGGCCAGCAAAATTATCGAGTTCATTTTCATTTATTTTACTTTATCTGAACGAGAAATCTTGTCATGATTGTTCTCATTTATCCTTGTGACACTCTTAATCAGTACACAATGAACTTAATAACATTTTAGTCACGTGGAGTAATTTGGCCCCAAAACTTCTATGCAGCTGGCGTGCGTTAGAAGCAAAACAGAAGGTGTTTCACGCACTTCCCACTCTGATTAACACGTGATGGCGGCAGACACAAAAGGTAACGACTGGTATTGGATTTCCAAAGTTACTGTACTTCACCAATATTATCTGTGAAGCAGAAATTGCGTGCATACATATATACACCACATCAGTAATGACTTCCACTGCAAATCATTTTACAGGATGAAATTAAGGCTCCCATCAGAGCCACTCCATCCGGGGTTTATATCCAGGATTAAACAACAAAAGGCCACATGTTATCCAAGATTCATTTTTATCATCACTGTACCTCAATAATGAAACAATTCCAGCCATGGAATTTCAATGTCACCTACGGCCAGTGTTGGGAGTAACGGCGTTAAAACATAACAGAGTTACCAACGCCGTTACTTAATAACTAACAGAATAATCTAACTATTTGCTCTTGTCATTTTTGCAACGGCGTTCTAGTTACTTAGAATGAAATGCGGAGCGTTACTTTGATTCAAGCTTGGCAGCGGGGGAGGTCATTTCTCACACGCGTGCTGATTGGCTGAGAAGTCAAGTGGGAGGATGCTCACATATCCCATGCTGCATGCGGTCTTAACCAAAACAAGAGGGAGCGATGGCGAGTGAAGCAGGGCCAGGGACAGGTACAGAATCGGCATTTACAGTCTGGAAGTATCAACACTATTTTAATCTGACTGAGATAAAAGAGAAAAATGTACATGTTTGATGCACGTTGTGTCCCGGTACAAAGACACTATGTACGTCTGTGACGAGCAATTCAAACCTCATGAAGCACCTACAGTCGTGTCACGGTACAACTCCGCTCATTGCTCGCCCGCCTGCTGCAGCTAGCGTGTGCCCCAGTGACGGAGACGAAGCTCCAACACCACACAAACAAGCCAAACTCGATTTTACTGTCCAGCAGCGTGTAACTCGCACAGACCTCAATGCACTTTTCACTGCGTTTAAATGCTGCCACTCCCTCCAGTGCTCCTGTTGAGAGACTCTTTAGCCTCGGAAAGCTAGTCTTTTCTCCGAAGAGAAAAGACTAGCTCTATTTAGGAACAGGCTCTCAGACCAAAGATTTGAGAAGTTGCTGCTTTTGCACTACAATCAGTGGTTCACAACTTAATATAGTAATGAATGTTAAATTGGTTCAGAAAAAGAACTTCTGTTATGTTGGAAAGAGTGCAAAAAAGTTCAGGTTAAAGTGCAATACTGTTTACGAGCATTTTACCTCATTGTTATTTATTTTCTTTTGCACTTAAACATTGTTTCAGGACTATTATAGTTGGAAATATCTTATTTATTGAAAGTAAAAATAAGATATTTGAAATATATTATTTGAAAGTTAAGGCTGTGAAAATGTTGTATTTTCATGCTAATTTTAGTTTTTTTTTAATTCAAAGTTCATTTTTATTATGCAAAGTTCATATTAATAGTTTTATATTGCTTGTTTTATACATAAAAAGAATTGCAGTGTTTGTGTGATAATTTTGATAAATAAATAATGTTGCTTTTACATCTAAACAATACTCTACTCTTTTTACTTTATTCATTATGAATTATTGCACTAGATTTTTATATTTCAGGTTGAGTAAAAGACCATTTTTATTGTCATAATTTAAAACTAGGGTTACTTTTCCAGGTAACTAGTTACTTTTTAGATGCAACAACTGAGTTACTAACTCAGTTACCTTCTGTGACATTTAAGTACTAACTGTAACTAATTACTTTTTCAAAGTAACTTGCCCAACACTGCCAACGACTAACAATTGCAAAATATACATAGAATAGAAGATCCTTCTAAAGATCTCTGTGAGTTTGGAGGATGTTTCATAGACTGTATTATATAGTGATAAGGACAACACCATCCACTGCAAACCTCATTAACAAGGCATTACACCGCTGGGTTTGTATTAATATTACACAACATTTCTGCACAGTGAATGCATTCATGTCACAACACAAACACCTCACACAAAGTAAACAGAGTTCAACAGAGCTCCACATCACAACATTAAAAAATAAGTCATTGACAACAGTAATTGCTCAAAAATAAAACATATTTTATTCTTAGTATTATATTATGTTCATTGTATTGCAGACCAAGCGTCTCAAACATATGTTATTTCACTAATAAAATGTGAAATAAAAAGGAGGGGATTGTAAGTCGGTATGAGTTGGTTTAGCAGTGCCTGCTTGTTGAGCGATAGTGGGAGATGACAATTACTGTAAGTGCCATTATTTTCAGCATTTCTGTATGTGGAATCAAGTTGTGGAACGGATTGAGTAAGGAACTCAAACAATGCACTAAAATGAATGATTTTAAGAAAAAGTACAAGCAGTTGATGTTCACAAAATACACAGAAGAAGAGACCTGAACTACTGTGTACATACAATATAATATCTAACCAATACTACACTGACTACTAACTCTTCATTGTGGTGAGTTCATGGTCTGTACTCACTCATTATCAATCAACTGTCAACCAGTTTATCAGTTATTATCATTAAGTCTGTAGCTTCCTTTTAGTAAGTAAAAACCTTGGCTATGATTGCACTACATTGTCATGTAGACCTACAAAGTACACTTGGAAGAACAAGAGGTGAATAAATGTATTGCAACTGATGTGAAACTGATGAGGGGTAGGATTAAATAAGCTTTGCTTCTTCCTACTCCTTTTTGGACATGCAATATTCTGAATTGTACTATGTGATGTGCTACAGTTTGATTCTTATGTATGTTCAGGATGAATTAAACCATTAAACCATTAAACCGTATTTGTCAACAAAACATGGGACAGGGAAAGTCAAAGCCATCAGGTGCACAATTTTAAAAACAAGACGACAAACGAGGGCCAAAGATAAGATATGGAGCTAGAGCATCATTTTATGTACACCACATTATGGAATGTATATGATCAAATAGCTTTTATTGTGTAAATCTAATGCTATATTCCAAATGCAATTTAAGGGGAGCTTCTGCAATATTTTAGAACCCCTTCTGCAGTCGAAAAAAACCAAACATAAATGGGTGTGTGTGTTGAGGTTGAGGAAAGGGGGGGCTTGGGGGTTGTACTTGAAGGAATTGTACACTGCAAAAAAAATATGTTCCATTGTATTTATTTACTATACTAAATACTAGGGTTGTGAACAATAAACCGATATGACCGGCTATCCGGTTTGAAAGGCGAACGATTCGGCTGCACCCGTAGAAGCCTCCTGTATCGATAAGAGTCAGCCATTAATCTTTAGATTAATCGATTGTGGAGACATGCACCAGGTATCGCGAGAGAAGCAATCGATTGACAGTGTCTTTTAAACAACGTGAGAGCCTGGGCTGCCGGCAAAAGGATTGTCGCGCATGCTCCATAGCTTGCCATGACTGAAGGCGAGAATGGATGTCAATAGTAGCAAGCGTGCTAGCCAGCACTAGCTAGCTAGTCACCGCAAAAGATTTTCAACACATCAGTTAAAAGAAGCAAAAGTTTGGAACATCTTTGGATTTTACAAGAAGGGCGCAAAATTTGACCAGCCAGAACAACAGAGGCGAGTATGGCAACTTTCTTGCTTTGTAACTTGTTTACTTTTAAATGTTGCACCTTTGTTACCTACCTGGAGTGTTGAAAACACTATGCTCAGTCATAACAATATTAACCGTACTACATTTCTAACATTTTCCGGTAGCTCAAGATCAACGTAATGGGCACCCCTGCCCTACAAGGTATATAAGAAATGCCCAAAACACCTTCAGAAGCTGGAAGCTGTTCCAGAGAATTTGGAGAAAGAGCACTGTTCCATCAAGATGGAAGAAGGCAGAGGGATGTTTCGTGCCAAAGGAAGAGACCTCTTCAAACAGTGACCATTTTAGAACAATCTCACTGCTGAGCGTACAAGGTCAAATCTTTTGTGTACTGCAAAGAGGATTACCTCGTACATGACACAGAATAGACATATCAACACTGCTGTCCCGAAATGTGGAATCCCAGGTTTCTCTGAATGCCAGGAACACATTGGAGTTCTCGGTCAGATGATCCAGGAGGCCAAGGCCAGCAAAGGCAAACTGACAGTTTGGTTGGACTTGGCCAATGCCTACGGGTCAATTCCTCACACCCTCATTCACATAACATTATAACACTACCACATCCCTCAGCACACAAGGTAATCATCACCAGCTACTTTGGCAGAGTCCAGCTATGATTCAAAACAGCCCATTTTACAACTCTATGGCAAAGTCTGGAAAAGGGTATCATAACTGGCTGCACAATCTCCCCCATCCTCTTTGTCATGGGAATGGACCAAATAACAGCTGAGGAGAAAGAAGGCCTAAGTCCGAAAACGAAGCCAGGCATCCGACAACCACCAATAAGAGATTACATGGATGACCCTACTGTGACGACCACAACTCATGTGGAGGTGGGGCGGGTGCTAACTGTTCTGGACCACATGACATCATGGGCAGAATGAAATTTAAGCCAGCCAAACCGGGTGTATGGTGATTAGGAATGGGAAACTGACCAGTCGGTTCAAGCTGCTTGAGAGGAAGAGGAAGTGATTCCACCATTAGAAGAGAATCCAATCAAGTACCTTGGAAAGTGGTTTGATGACTCACTTGCAGACAGCAACATTGCCAGCAGAGAAAAGCACATAGAAGAATGGCTGAGGAGGATAAAAACACAAGGCTCCCAGGGAATGTTAAAAGGCATGGGTGCTGACAGACTGCTGCCAACACTCATGCTGATGCTGACTGTGTATGAAATTCTGATGACAAACATTGAAGGAATAGAAATGATCAATAATTACCTCCGAAAGTGGTTGGAAAAGCCTAAGCTTCATTGCAGTAGGCCTCTACATAGGATTAGGGCTGCTCAAACTTATTTAAGGGAGCAAAGTACAGTCGTAATGACTCCCAGGATGAGCAAGTCAGACATACAGGCGTCATCACAAGATCAGGACTCAAGTGGGCAGCTGACCCAACTTTTGAAAGCATGATGAAGCTATGAGACATCATTGGAGCTCCATGCATGGGAAGACTGGGTCATGGAACCTCTCATTTCCAGCAGTGGAGGAAGGCAGGAACCAGCGACAGAAAAGCTGTGATCCAGGAGGAAGTACGAAATCTGGAGGAGAAAAGATGGCGGTCAAGGACAGTGGAGCTAGCTTCCCAATGAGCCTGGACCAAATGAGACCTCCCACAGAGGACGCTCACTTGGGCTGACCTATGAAGAATGAAGCCGTTTCGCATCTCTTTCCTGCTTTCAGAGGATGACATACTCCCAACTCCAGCAAACTTGCACAAGTGGGGCATGAAAGAGGACCCTTGTGCAAGCTATGTGGGGAGAGGGACACCATGGCACACATCCGGTCCAAATGTAAAGCAGTCCTCTTTCAAGGAAGGCACAGGTGATGCAATGAGGTCCTCATCACACTCAAAAACACCCAAGAGCATGGAGAATAAAGAAACGCCAGCCACTTTGGAAAACAACAGCAATCCAGTTTGTAAGGGAGGGAGAACAGCCACCAACACAGCAATCACAAAAACCAGTCTGCTCACAAAAGGCCCAATCATGGGAATTGAAAGTCGAACTTGGAGGAAGGCTGCAATTACTCCAAATTGTCCAAACAGCCATAAGGCTTGATGTGGTGCTGTGGTCTGTTGAGGCAAAAAAGGTCATCCAGATTGAACTTCCAGTCCTATGGGAAGAGGGGCGTGAACAGGCTGTTGAAAGGAAGCGCGCCAAATACCAAGACCTTTTGCATACAGTAACTGCAGGGGGAAACAATGGCAGGCGTGGCTGGTCCCGTGTGAGGTTGGCTGTAGCGGATTCCCTGCCCAGTCAGTATGGAGAATGCTCACAGCCATTAGAGAGAGAAAGACAGCAGCGCACGGGATGAGGGAGGCAGCAGAAAGGGCCTCTTGCAGGTTATGGAGCAGGAGAGAGGAGTTAAAATGGAATCCAGGAGGAGGAGATGAGCTGCGATAAAGGCCAAAACACCCAGTGAACGATGGGTACCGCCAGATGGTTCCCCCTGGCCAAGGCTATATTCACTTAGTGAATGCTTCTCAAATAGTACAGTAGGGTAGGCCCGTCTCGAGGGGCGTGGTGAAGTGTTGGCGGGTTATGGGGGGACGTGAGAGGCAGTGGGTATGATACCTATAACATTTCTTCAAGGTTGGCATTTCTTTTAGTGTCTTTATTTATGCTTGAACCATGCTGGTGACAGCAACTCATACAGTGGTTTGTACAGATAAATACATGTGTAATGTGTAATCCATGTTCTAACGGAGGTTCGATGCCGATGTGCTAAACCCTTCTCCGCCATGCTGCTAGGAAACTAGAGTAATATACTGTGAAAGCATATATTAAAGGCAGAGTTATTAACAACAGATTATTATTTAATTATCAAATTGCATTTAATCAAAATGAATTAAATTTAAATGATGTCATTACTTTTGCTATGATTTTTTTATTCTTTTTAATACAAACAAATTTGTATAGCAGTTTTAAGGAGGCCTTTATTTATGCAAATTTGTTTGTATAATATGAAATAATCAAATAATACATGGATTGAATACTTATGCATTCAATCCTCAATATTGTCCGAAATAATGGGAAGCATACCTCTGAGGGAACTACTGGCCGACCATGGAGGAATGATGTTGCGTCTTTGGTAGAAGAGAATATAGGCCCCTCTCGTACATATTTCCTCCTCTGGGACCAAGTCCACACTGCTGTCATCATAGCTGTACCACAGGCCATCTACAGAGTTCCGGCAATAGGCTGGTGATGAATAACAATAGAGTTAATAGAAAGCTACCAGAATAAAATAATCACAGAGTGGGACTTCATCTTCTTTCAAAAGAATTATATACAATTAATAGCCAGTACTGATCACCGTTACTGTTATATTCTGACTCAACAGCACAGTTCTGGTAGCATGTCCTGGAGCTGAAAGGAAAACTGCACTTGTATTAGAATTTTACCTGTCATCCACAATCCTTATGTGAGACATGAACACACGTCTTTCTCTTTTCTGTGCGTTCTAAAGATATAAAAACAGCTAAAAAGCAGAAGCTCATCAATGCATGTAATGGGTCACAACTATTCTGCCTAGAAAGCCGCTTATTAAAACACCTCCAAAAATATTTCATCATTTTATATCAATGTTGTAACCATGTAGCAACAGGCACATCCATGATAACATGTAATACTTACAGTATTTTGTCATATTTTGGTCCTTTAAGCTTTACCGGAACTTCGTTCCTGGGCACATTGATTTCACATAGCATCATAAAAACGAAGACGACACCTAGCATTAACTTTTACAAACTCAAAAACAAAAACACAGCAACAGTGGCTGCAGCATGCAGCAATATGCATGCGTGTGCATGTGCATGCTTTAAAATTTCCCTACAGTGCGTAACCTTCTGCATGCTACACTCCACACTCTCACTTCCTCCTTCCTGTCATGTGTGTTTACTGTTCACATGATACCGGATACCGAGATCTTATCAAATGAATGTATGTATGTATGTACTGTATGTATGTATGTATGTATGTACTTTATTTATCCCACAGCGGGGAAATTTACTTGTTACAGCAGCAAGCAAGATAAGCAAGTAAAGAGTACAGTGTAAAGGATGCATAGTGACTAAAACATGGTTCAGGTGGTGCAGGTGTTGTAGAGCCTGACAGCGGTCGGTATGAAGGACCTGCGGAACCTCTCCTTCTTAAACAACAGTCTGCTGCTGAAGGAGCTGCTCAGGGAAACAACAGGGTCATGTAGCGGGTGAGAGGTGTTGTCCATGATGGATGTCAGCTTAGCCAACATCCTTCTCTCCCCCACTTCCTCCACGGAGTCCAGAGGACCGTCCAGGAGAATAAAATGAGTTGTGTCACCACGTCTTTTTGCCTCTCGCTCAAAATAATGTACAAGACATATAACTACATTGTTGGAACCGTGTGTTTGGGTTGATAAAAACACATAACTACGTCTTTGGTATTGAATGACTTAATATGCAGGTAACATTAGTTTTTGTTTCTGAAGGTTTTATAGGAGCTATAGTTGCATCCCATTACGTGCATTCTTAATTGTCTGTTTTAAGCTGTTTTTCTATCTTTAGAATGCACAGAAAAGAGAAAGACCTGTGTTCAAATCTCACATAAGGATTGTGGATGGGCAAAATTCCAAAAAAGTGCAAAAAAGGTGGAAATAAAATATTTATATATTGTTCATAATAAAATATCTGCAAGCCAAATGTTGGCCCATATTAACCTCAGAAAGAGGGAAATGGTGTTTACCTCGAAATGACCAGTTGTGTGTGGCTAAAAATGAGCACCACCACCATACAATGTACGGTATTGTTGTAGGAAACTAATAATGGAAACTAATCATGTATGGCATACAGGGGATGGAAATACTCTTGACTGTTTTCTGTGCAGTCAAGAGTAAAATAAAGGTGAAGGTACATTTTTACAGCATAATTTTTCTCTGTGCATTTAACCCTCCCTGAGGATGGCAACACACAAAATCACAGGAAGAGGTTCAAGAGGCTTAAGAGTCTTTGTCAATTCACTATATATATATCATATATCATGGCAACTGCTGTGTTATCGCGATGACACCCTGCGAACTGAGGCGTGCTTATTTGTTGCAATGTATGCTCCGCTTTTTTGACAGTCCCACACTGTACTCCCCCATAGGAGCTTAGTTTGGAATTGTCTTTTTTTCACTCTCCTCTCCCCTTGTTGTTCCCTTTCCTCTCCCTCCTCCATCGCCCAGTCATCCTGTCCTGTCCTGTCCTAGCATCCTGACAGCCTGATGGATGAAGTTGTAACCTCAGTCTGGTGGTCCTCGCTCGCAGACTCCTTCCAGATGGCAGGAGACTGAAAAGATGATTTAAGGGATGGGTGGGGTCCTGCGTGATGGTGAGCGCTCTTCTGGTCAAGCGTGTGCTGTAAATGTCTTGGAGGAGAGGAGAGGGATGCCGATGGTCGCCTCAGCTTCTCTGACTCTGCGGTGCAGGGTCTTTTTTGTCCGCAGCGGCTCAGCTTCCTTACCTCACAGTGATGCAGCTGGACAGGATGCTCTCTGCCGTTCCACGGTAGGAGCGCGTGATGGGGACGAGGCTTTGGCTCTCATATGTTTGTGGAGGAAGTAAAGGCATTGCTGAGCTTTCTTGGCCAGTGCTGTGGTGTTGGTGTTCCAGGAGAGGTCCTTCGTGATGGGCACACCCAAGAACTTAGTGCTGCTCACTCTTTCTACAGCGTCTCCCTGAGAGTGAGATAGTAGTCACTGCACCACGTGACCAGTCGACTCACCTCATCCCTGTAGTTGGACTCATCACTATTGTTGATGAGACCAATCACGGTGGAGTCATCCACAAACTTGAAGTAAATGTTATTGTTGTGTGTTGGTGCACAGTCATGGGTCAGTAGGGTCAAGAGCAGGGGGCTCAGAACACATCCTTGTTCAGTATGATGGTGCTGGATGTGTTGCTGCAGATTCGAACTGCCTGTGGTCTCCGGGTGAAAAAGTCCAGCAGCCAGGTGACCACTGTCAACACATCTCTAACTCACTGCGCAGCATGAAAACAGTAACTTAACAGTAAAAAAATAAGCTGAACTAACCCACCACTCTCCAATGCTTGAGAGACTGCATTTACAAAGCAACTATGGGTTACTGTTACCATTATTACTGTTACCATTACCGGATGCAATTAAACATGTTACCTAGAAAATGGGGTCCTCACCGACAGGGGTTCCATTGGTTCAGCCACATACACAAACTTTCAGAAACCATGCCATTTGTGTGTTTGTTGTATGTGGGCAAAATTTGCTTGTTTTGTCTTTTCGGATTAAAATAAAAAATGAACTAACCAGAACGGCATCGAAAGCTTTGCCACTGGGGGCGAGGCTGGAGCAGATGAGTGTTGCTGTAGTGGTTCAAAAGGAGCAAAAAAGCTGTTGAGCTCCTGTGCCAGCGCTCAGGTCTCTTGGTGTCACATCGCAGCCTCTGAAGTTGGTGATATTCTTTAGACCCTGCCACACCTCCCATGATCTAGTGCTGGCCAGATGGGACTCTAGCCTCCTCTTATAGTCCGCTTTGGCTTTTTAAATTCCTTTTTTCAGGTCAGCTCGAGCCATGCTGTAAAGAGCTCCGTCACCTGACCTGAAGGCAGTGTCTCGGGCCTTGAGGAGTGAGTGGAACTGGCCTGACCTTTTCATCTACAGATACAGCTTCCATACTGTTGGAGAAATGTACATATATGTTATCATATATTTGCTTAAAGAATGTATCTTCCTTTGTTTGAACTGCTATAACCTTTGTGTGTGTGCGCTAAGTAAGGTGATTCCTGCAGCCATAAAGGAGAAGAAACAGGAACTGCTAAACCACAGAGATGCTTGGATTGTTGTGCTGTAACTGTTGGATTTATAATGTACTTTCATTTGTACTTTCCTGTACAACTGAACTTTTGAACTTCCTGTTTCTGAGCCCGCTGCATGTTAGTAGATACACACTTTTGATTGTTTATGTGATCACACACACACACACACACACACACACACACCCCCACACACTCTTACACATTCACTCAGTTAGTTTACAGATTGTATTGTCACGATGCAGCTTGAGTGCCCCCCCTCCCTTTAGTGCTGCATTGTGGTTTTTCTAAAAGGGAGGAGATGGCAGAGTTTACTCAGAATGGGTGGATGTTGTAAACCGAGTCCATCTCTGTCCGTTCTCCTTGCGAGTAAAAGCAATCTTGTCTTCTTTCTTCTTTCTCATTGTGCTTTGAATGTTTTAGGTTGCTTGAACATGACAATAATTTGGTCCTTGGAGCCGGATACCAAGACACCTGAGAATTCCAGCTGAGGAAACGACAACCAGAAAGACCTTTCCGGGACTGGTTCTCGTCTCACGAGCTGGAGTCTGATGGTTGACGGTATACAGTACCTCGGAGAGGGAAGACAACTTGGTGAGTTATGTTTGCTTAGGGGAGAATAAAAGAGAATGAGTGAAACTAAATTAAAATGGGAAATGGAAAAAGTAAAACAAAATATAAGGATAACTTACAAAGTTAAGACTGGCAATTCGTCGAACGACAAGGTCCAACTAAGTTAAAATACCTGGATAAATGGGTGTCTAAATTCGGGTATGGCCAATTAAATTCCCAAAAAACAGTGTTGATACAGATCCAGATAATTCAGCGGACGAAAAATAATTATAAAAAGATGAACAAAGAAGGATATGAAGTGAAACAATATTGTCTTAATACAGCTCAAAAAAGAGAAGAAGGAGAGAGAAGAAAAAGAACATGTGTGCAAAAAGAAAAAAGGAACAGGAAAGTGCAAAGGTGGAAATAGAAGGTCAAGAAGATAAAAATAAGAGAAGGGACTGAGGAATTGAAAACTAAAGAAGTAATGTTTCAGAGAGAAGAGGATAATGAGACAGGTATAAATGTTAAAAGAATTGAGCAATGTAGGGAAGAAAGACAGCAAGGCAGACCGTCGCTGTGTCAACCCCTGCTGGTGTCTCCCCCACAATATGAGGATCAGTGTAGTGATATTACACAGCCACAAAAAGGGTCACATACCAGACTAACCAACATGGAGTGGTCAAATAAACTGGGCGGATCGTTATTCCCTGCCCCAACAGCACCTCAAGTGACATCACTCTCTCCTGAAAGTGGACAATTGTATCCTATGATAGAGGTGGCTAATCCAAATGTCCATGAGGAAGGAAGATCTACCTTATTGGTATATAGGACTTGGACACAGGAGGATGTTAAGAAAGCAGTGGCTGGCATTGAATCACATAAGGAAAACATAGTGGTCTTTTGTGAGGAGATGAAAGCTCTCAGAGAATCCTATCATCTGAACGAAATGGAAGTTCATTAAATATAGATGACAGCACTGTCCGTAGATTGGTGTATCTGCCGTGGTGATCGGAATCCTCGGGAAGAGGACGGAATATTACCAGATGACAGCAGAGAACTGGAATACCGAGTGCAAGGATTCATCAACCGAACCACTCAACGTTTCTGAAAACGAGCAAATTACACCATTATAGTTAGAACTAACAATAACCATGTGAAACATTTGATGAATATAGAGCCAAAATAATAACAGTGTTCAAAACAAACAGCGGCTTAAGAGAAAATGATGACCCACAGGGTCCTTATAAACAACAGCTAAAAAATGCGTTACACGCTAACTCAAAAGACGCTATAAGAAATTGGGTCTCCAAACATCACATAAATCTCGCAACAGGCACGCTAGAAGAATATGTTAAACATGCCATACATGCTGGAAAAAATGACAAAGGAAAAAGCAAAGGCTCAAAAATTAGATACCTTCATTACTGAAGAAGGCTAAATATATTTTCAAGGTAACATGCCAAACAGGGGCAGAGGCATGTTTCGAGGCCGACGATAAAGAGGGAGGGGCAGAGGATTTGGAAGAGGACAGTTTAGACAAAATGCGTCAGGCTGTTGGTGTTGTGGAAAAGAATGGCATATTGCACGCAATTGTCCAGAAATTCAAAAAAACACCAAGAATAACACACTGCAAGACTAGGCCAGCCTGCTCCCACAGCAGAAGAAAGGGACACTCTTGAGTCACTGAACAAAAACTTAGTGGAGCTCCATTTACAAGAGCTATAAATCTTGCTGTGGCAGTAGTATCACAACCATCATGGAAAGGCATGTCAGTTGCCCATTTTATTGGGACCACAATGTCCTGTCAATCTGCTGGGGAGAGACGGCTTGTCAGCCCTGGGACTAGCTTTGGTTCCAACTAGCAATGGAAACATCACTGTTAAAAGACAGCATGAAATGAAAGGTTCATTTGTAGTAAAAGTGGAAAAATTCCCCTCTTACTACTACTCATTGGACATACCAAACAAACCACAATGTGTAGGAACCAATCTCCTACAGAAGGGACAAACATTACTGCAAAATATTGAGGACGAAATGTCAAATGACAATCTTGACATAACCTTATATTACCGAGGTAGTCTTGGACCAAATCCAGAGTATGAAAAACAATTAGCACTGCTACAACACCTAGCAGAAGAAGGTCTAAAAGCTAGGAAAAACAAATTACAATTCTGTAAAGAACAAGTCAAAGATTCAGGCCACTATTTAAGTGCTACAGGAAGAACAGTACTGAATGATAGGAAGAAAGCTATTTTACAGGCACCCAAACCAACCACAAAGAAACAGATGATGTCATTTTTGGGACTGTGTAATTATTATCCAATGTGGTTTGCAAATTATGCAGAAATAACAACACCACTGTCAAAATTAACGTATGACGATGACCTAAAAATGACATCTCCTATTAATTGGACAGAAGATGCAGAACAGGCATTCTGTGAAATAATAGAGTGCTCGTATCAAGTACTACTCGTGCTCTCCCAAATTACGGCAAACCTTTTATCCAAATGGTTAATTCTAAAGGACACTTTATGACTTCTGTCCTAACACAACAACAAGGAGATAAACTTAAACCCGTGGCTTACTTTTCGTCAAAACTAGACAGTGTTCCATGTGCACTTCCACATTGCGTGTGAGCTGTCATTGCTGCTTCAATGGCTGTAGAAGCTAGTGCTACCATAGTTCTGTTTCATACGCTAATATTACAGGTCCCACATGCAGTGTCCACATTATTGTTGCAAACAAACATGACGTTTTTGTCCCCTGCTCGGCACCTCTCTTGTATGGCCACATTGCTGTCGCAACCTAATATGACCATGGAGAGATGCGCAGCCCTTAACACAGCCACATTGATGCCACTTCCTGGTGATGGTGTACAACATGATTGTCAGGAAATGGCTGAACAGTCAGCAAAAAGTAGAGAGGATTTGTTAGACCAACCTCTACCAGAAGGTGAGATTTTGTTTGTAGACGGTTCATCAAAGAAAAACTAATATGGTAAAACATGAACTGGATACACCGTTGTAACAGAAACATCAGTTTTAAAAGCATCACAACTGCCAAGCAACTATTCCACTCAGGCAGCTGAATTAGTTGCATTAACGGAAGCCTGTAAATTAATGAAAGATAAAACATTAACTATCCACACCGATAGCCAATATGCATATGCTACTGTGCATACATTTGCCAAATACACTAGGTCCCCAACTAATGAACACCCGGCTAGCGAACAGTCGCGGATACGAACACAAGCCGACTGGTCTATATTTTATTTTATTTTATTTTGCCTTGTAGTCGCTCAATCAGTATTTATACTGCTACTGTACATGCTTGACCAGTAAAATTATTTCTTGACTGAAAATCTGAAAGGAAGGGGGTTATAGAATGATATGAGAATTTGAGCAAATACATGATAAACAGGAGGGAAATGTTGGAGAAATGTACATATAAGTTATCATATATTTGCTTAAAGAATGTATCTTCCTTTGTTTGAACTGCTATAACCTTTGTGTGTGTGCGCTAAGTAAGGTGATTCCTGCAGCCATAAAGAAGAAGAAACAGGAACTGCTAAAACACAGAGAAGCTTGGAATGTTGTGCTGTAACTGTTGGATTTATAATGTACTTTCATTTGTACTTTCCTGTACAACTGAACTTTTGAACTTCCTGTTTCTGAGCCCGCTGTATGTTAGCAGATACACAATCTTGATTGTTTATGTGATCACACACACACACACACACACACACACACACACACACACCCACACACTCTTACACATTCACTCAGTTAGTTTACATATTGTATTGTCACGATGCAGCTTGAGTGCCCCCCCTCCCTTTGGTGCTGCATCGTGGTTTTTGTAATTAGGGAACGCCCTAAAGAAATAAAAGGGAGGAGATGGCAGAGTTTACTCAGAGCGGGTGGACGTAGTAAACTAAGTACATCTCTGGCCGTTCTCCTTGCAAGTAAAAGCAATCTTGTCTTCTTTCTTCTTTCTCATTGTGCTTTCAATGTTTTAGGTTGCTTGAACCTGACACATACAAAACTTAATGTAGTCCAGTACTGCTCCTATGTGTGTGTCCAGGTACTGGTGTCAAATAGGTCACAGTCAGTATGAAGGAAGCAGTCCTGAAGTTCACTGAGTGCAGTCTCAGGTCAAGTTGTTACAAACTTTGTGGTGGGCCTGGATCTGCGTCTGAGGGGGGCGCATGCAGGGATGAATAGCAGGGAGAGATGGTCTAACTTGCCTAGATGGGGGAGAGGTGTGGTTCTGTAGCCGTGCTTGATGTTGGCGTACACATGATCCAAGGTGTTGTCTCCTCTTGTTCAGCACTTCACATGCTGGTGGAACTTGGGGAGTACAGACTTTAAATTTGTCTTGTTAAAGTCTCCAGCAATGATGTGAACATCAAACACCGCTTCTGCTTCCTCTACCGCCTGCGCCTTTGCCGCTTCCCAGACCCGGCAACAATCCACGGAGTGTCCGGCGGTCTCGCTAGTTCATCTGAGATGTTGTGGTTGTAGTGAAAGTCTCTTGTAACTGTTATTTTGTGTCGGTAGCCAATGTCCAAAAGTTCCTGGCAGGTGTAGCAGTGTAGTGCCGTGGTGAACGTGCACAGAGTGCACAGATAGACAATGATGAAAAACAAAACAAGTACTGAGAGGGAGAGCCGTAAGCCGCTGCGTCTGAGCATTGGAAGCGTCAATGATAATAGACAAAATATGGAAGTGACAGTTGAAAGTGAACGTTAAATTATTAAAAATTATATTTATACAAGTCCTGAGCAGCCATTTTGATCGGAGCTCATCAGAAGGGGGCGTTTCCCAAGTGACGTTGGTGAAGGAGCAGGATTGTAAACAAACGCTAGCAGAAGAAGTGACGCTTAGTGACATCATCATCCAGCACATACGTATGTAAAAAAAAAAAAAAAACGTCTGTCATTTGTGTATTCTTGCTAGTTGCTGCACCGTTTGAAGTCGCTGCTCTGATCAGGAGGATTATCAGCACAAAAAAAGCCCCTGCTGCTATCAGCCCGTACAGGTGAGAAAGTTTCAACACCTAAGTGAAGATACCATACCACATTCATTTGCTGAGGAATTTGCATAATGTTCCTCACCTTTGGGCGCAAAGTGCAGGTTTCTAAATTAACCAATATCGTCCATGAATCGTATCGGCAACCAAGAATCGTGATACAAATTGGACTGTTATTAAAACGCATCGGACCAGTCCAGGGTGTACCCCACCTGTCGCCCGAAGTCAGCTGGGATAGGCTCCAGCATGCCCCCGTGACCCTAATGAGGAAGAAGCGGTATAGAAAATGGATGGATGGATGGATGGATTAAAGCGCATCGTTACACCCCTAGTCACTCTCATTTCATCAGTCCATAAAACCTTTGAAAAATTCTTCAGTCTTCAGGTGTTTCTGGGCCTAATCTTGACGTTTCAACTTATGTGTCTTTTTATTGGTGGTCACTGGTCATTTTGGACATAGCAATAGCATTGGAGTTGGAAATATGCATACAAATAACAGACAATAACTGGCTAATAATTGTAAAAATAAAAAATACTTTTCATCCAAGTGTGGTTAAAAAGATACGTACCAGTGTAGTGTCCTCCATGCATTCCTCCATGGTGATTGCACACGGCATAGAGGTCATACAGGTAGTCGTGAGGGAGCGTCAAGTCAACAGACGGGTGGTGTTTCCCTGAGGCTTTAGGCCAGGATGTGATCCAGGACCCACTGTTCAGGTTGCGCATACTCTGGCTCCTCTTCACCACATGGGGGGCCATGTCCAAGCCAGTCATGGGGAAATTAACCAGTGTTGATAGTTTGTTTCTACGCTCACCCACCTGTTTTTCAAAAAAAAAAATCTGATTAATTACAGGGTTAATGTGGATTACTTTTGATTAATTACGATTAAACAGCATCCATTTATTTATTGTGTTGCACCAGACTCAAAAAGAAGGGACTATATACAGTATACAGTTTATTTAACAGCTATAACATCGTGTTCTTGTTAACAAAAAACCTGCTGGTTTTTCTAAACAAACATTGACACCCATTAATGTCGACCTATTACTCCTTTTTCAGTCAGCAACTAAGACAAACAAACTTGTTCACATTATCCGAGAGGAGAGCTGACAGCTTCTTATCTACTATGTTGTGTCACGCTCTGCTGTGACACAGGTCTGTTATATTGGTTTGTGTTTATTATTCAGTAGCGTTGTGTTAGCGTTGCATCTTATGTCACTTCTGTTGGCACCTGCTGAGCTGGGCGGAGCTACTGGACCCTGCAGCTGTCCCTCATTAGCGCCATTCATAGTCACCTCAGCTGCAACTAGCCGGCACTGGATTATTCCCTCTGGTTGCTCCTCCTAACCACGTGTAGATTGCTACTGTTTCACTTACCTCTGTGAGCTGTCTTCATCTGCCGTCCTGCAGCCCAGTAGCCCGTGAAGCTCTCACGGTAGTATTCTTAGTTATTAGTTAGTATTTTTTGGTCCTCTGTTTTTTCACGGCGCCCTTTCGGTTTTGCACCGTCGCCCTGAGTTCCCGTTTTTCCCCTTTTTGCATTTTGATAAAAAAAAATTTCAACTGCTCGAACTGTCCTTGTGTCTGCATCCAGGGATTTATCCACATTGCTCTGACCGAGTCTGACATGTTGCCTGCAACTGAGAACAATCGCTCAAACGGGACAGTCGTTGCAGGAGTAGCAAGATATTTGCAAGCCAGCAGTGCCAGCTTGTCATGAGCTCCTGATTGAGCTGACCACCATTACAACTGCCCATTTGCACCCGTGCGACAGTAACACTAGTCGGACAAACTGCCACAAACGCTTTGCCAGAGACCATTTTGCATTGTTGGCCCTTCAAATTAGAGCTTCAGAATGCAAAAAGAAGAAATGGAAGTCAAAAACATTTTTTGAGTAAACAATTTATTACAAAAAACAGCAAACTGAAATAGGCTGTTCATCAGCTGCTCAAAAGTTTAAGACCACAGCCTTTAAAAGCCAAAATCTTGGCAAAGATGTGGATTCAATTGCAATTTCTGTCAGGCATGCAATTTTTCAACTGGTCTCAAAATGTGTATCAATTGTAATGTTTTTTTTTTTTTGCACAATCCCATTGTATGGAATATCTACATTCCATTGTAAATCACATCCATCCAAGATTCATGTACCTCTGTCACATAATTAAAAAAAAAAAATTGTTTCCGTCACATTTTGGGAACACTTTTGCCTCTGTCCATGGAAATGTTGCGGATTTCATTGACGCACACTATTTTGTGATTCTTTTGGAGATATGCAAACACACCTAAGAAGCGCTTGCCTTACCTGTCGGAAGCGCTTCAAGTGAAGGATGAGTATGTCAGGCAGCGTCCACAGGCTCATCTTCACCATGCCCTGCTGGAGCTGCTTGCAATGGGGACACTTCCAGGCATCATCTGGTGCAAGCTGAAAGTATTTGGACAATGTCAGAGTTTTTCTGATTGTGTCTTTATACAGCACCACGATGACAAGAGAACCATAATTTGTAATACTTTGTGATCAATGAGTACGCATGCGCCTAAAACAAATATTGCACTGACCCAATATTTTTGGCACAGAGGAGGAGTTTTCACACTAATTTTAAAATAATGGTATCAGCAGCACCAGTTCAGTGTGTACCCTGCCTCTCGTTCGAAAGCAGTTGGGATAGGCTCCAGCATACTTGCGACCCCAGTGAGGACAAGCGGTGCAGAAAATGGATGGATGTCAGGAACTAAGAAATACAGTATATCCTTTTTTATTGCAGCCACTCAGTTACTTCATTGTGATTGATTGTCTAACATGATTGATTTTGTCTTTTTTTTGTCTTAAAAATATAATCCAAAAACAGGTGTGAAAAGAGTGCCATCTTATGTTCTTCGTCGTTGTCTTAAATTCGGGTCAATCCAGTAATACAAAATCCAAATGCTACTGAGTTCCTGAAAATGAATGTAATGCGGACTATAATTCCTAAATTAGCAAATATTGTCAAGAGACAAAATACTGTCCATATACTAGTGGACTTACTGTAAAGTGCAAAAACTGTGTGTTTGTGTTCTACTTCAGAATCTTACTTTTTATCTTGGTGGATTAAAGGTCTTGGATGTCTCCCAGCAAGGGGAAAATCCTTTGAATGAAACTCAAATAAGGAAGAATTGGGTTTATTTGCTCTCGGGCTTCCACCAGTGGTGCATAAACTTTTAACATGGTGGTAATGTTACAATACACGACAAGCTGTGGTTTACTTTGCTACGACAGTAAGGTTCAATTATACTTTATCAGCATCAAATAAGTTCATATTCAGCATGAACTATTTGACTGGTGGTCACAAACATGCATGAATTTGATGTTTTTAATTGATAATGTGGATGATAAATAGTATCTGGATGCAGCTCTACTTTGTCATTTGTGCCTTTGTTATGTCTATGTTTTGTTTTATTTATTTATGTATATTATTATTTATTGTATTATATTGTAATTATTAATGTAAACATAAAAAAAAACAAAACTTTTTGACCTGTGTCCGGGCGAGGGAAATCTTGATCCAATATTTTTTTCTTTATTAGGGTCTGATGTGCCACTCTTTGTCTAGTCCCTCCCCTAGGATCTGTCTATCATGGGTGACCCTACCAGGGGCATGAAAGCCCCCGACAACTTAGCTCCTAGGATCACTGAGACATGCAAACTCCTCCACCACGACAAGGTGGTGGCTCAAGAAGGAGTAGCACAGTGTTTGCTTTTTTATTTGTATGTATTTTTCAAGAACTCCTAAGTCGATTAACTTAATATTTAGCTTCACATGAAAGAAAGTACTGTATTTAATTCAAGTACTTTATGTTTGCCATGACGTTGCATTCCACCCTCTAAATCCTGACCTTTTGACAAAATGCGGCATTTTGCCTGAATAAAACACGAAGCTTAACCTTTCAGTAATCTGTCAATGTTTTCTGTTACTATTATTACTATAACAGATCGACCAACCTTGAAGAATTTCTATGAGTACGCCCCCTCCACACACACTCACTTTGATATTTTGATTTAAAAAAAAACATTGTACATATTTATTTATTTGATGTGTCACTGTAGTCATTTTTATTGCAAATGTTGATCCGAAATCGGAGGAGAAGGTGTTTGCTGAGGTCGGCTATGTTCCCGGAACACATTGTATATATTTAGTAAATAATGTTCTACAAGCCTTTACAGTCCCCGTCAGTGTAGCTTGAGGATTTTTTTGGAGGTGCACATCACACTATGTAAGTTTGCAGGTGGATGAGTGACTGTAGCGTATGCTGGTGCCTAGACACAGGAGCATTACCCAGGTTTCAAAGACTGGGCTCAAAAGTGAAACAAATGCGTACCTGGAGAGCAGCGAAGACTGCAAGTGTATTCAAGGGTCAGAATTCTTGCCGAGTATGAAAAAGGCGTAAATTTGAAAATTGCCAGACTCATTGAGACTTAATGAAACTGTCTTGGACAGGGCTATCATGTTCAGATTTTATCTGAGGAGACCAGTAGATACTAGTATGCACTTCATTTCAACACAGCTAGAATCCGCGGTTTTCAGGGCTTGGTAGGCCGTCGTCGTCATCTGTGTGAATCAATCGCAACAGCTCTTGAGCTGTCCTATCTAGTCTTTGAACATAAACTGATGAAGCCTGCTCGGATGAAAGGTAAAACATCTTCTAAGAATATTCACAGGCATACTTGTACATCTGTGTGAAGTTTAACAACAGACTTTCCAGCCTCCCTGGGAAAGTTTATTCCAGGGTGCTGGAGAGAAGGGTACGACCGTGAGTCGAACCTCAACTTGTCCTGGTCACGGAACACTGGACCAGCTCTACACCCTTGCAAAGGTACTGGAGGGAACTTGGGAGTTTACCCAACCGGTCTACATGTGCTTTGTGGACTTGGAAAAGGCATTCGACCGTGTCCCTCAGTTTATATAAGAACAAATCTGTTTTTTCCTCTAAATTTAGTGGGTGCTGCTTATACAGGAATTTATGGTAATAGGATGCTAACAAAGATGTTTTCTGATTAAAAAAAATACATTAAGAACGCAGTTGGAGTCACATAATGTATTAATAACATGAGAAGACGCGCGCCATATTGTATGCTAAACGGAAAATGTATGCAAACTGAGGCAAAATTTTGGTGAAAATTTTTACGTGAACGGACTGTATAATAATACCATATTACTTACAAAATGTAATTAATAATAATTATTATTTCTGCAGGTGTATTATGTTCAGGGGCACCGTATGGGGCGAAAACGAAGGACAATTCCAAGAAAATAGGTAATTATTAAAAAATAAAAAGGTGTAGCCCAACATAATTTTTTTTTCCATGAGGCCAAGAATTTCTGGCATTTCATGGTCAAAGGTTTTGGCAGTGACTTAACTTCAGTCTCAGTGTTTCAGTAACTCCGCTGCCTCTGTATTTTTTGAGAATACAGTACATTTTACGTGTCTTTTCTATACTGTCTGTTGGGATCACAAAAATAAAAAACAAAACGGCAAAGTTGTTGAACCACCAAATTTAAGTCATTCCCAAAAGTTTGGGCCATGACTGTTCTGATAATTAATACATCAAAGTAGGTTTTGAAAGAAGAAAGGTGAGACCAAAAGCCAAACCAGACCAAACAAAAGCAAGAGGGGTAGGAAACACTTCAAAACCACTGCAGCAGAGAGCAACCCTGCAGTATGACTTTTAGCATGTCGTTCATTTTAACATTGTGTTTGATCTTGGCTCTGACCTGCTCTTCTTTGGTATACAGCTGGAAACACTGATCCAGAGTGCAACTGTGTTGCTGCAGGTGCTGCTGCTGCTGGTTCCTCACGCTCTCTGCATCTTGTACTACTTCCTCCTGGATGCTGCCAAACAGACTGAAGCGTGCACACACACAAACACACACACACACACACACACACACAAACTGTTGCTGTAGCGTAACACTTGCTAAAATGCACTTTGGCAGTTTGAAGGAGGCAAACTAAATGGTAGCAAACACAGGCTGACAGCCGCAATAGCGTTGGTGCGTTGCGACCTGAATTGCATTCACGGTGCTTACCAATCTTTCAGCTTTTGCTCCCACTCAATGACGACCTTGACATGTGAAGGTCCCCCAGGGCCACAACATTTCAGTGCTCTAAAAAGGAACAACAGAATAAATATCACCACAATATTCAGTGGTACCTAATTTGACAAATGTGTCTTGTAAGTCACACAAACAAATTGAAGGTCAAGCCATCATCATGCATGACTTGTGTGAGACGCGAGTGTACCTCACTTCAGCAAGCGTCAAACGGTTTTGCATTTTCGTTGGCTTTTTGTTAACAGTTTTGGGTGTGCTGTATACACTTCTCCTGTTACTTTTAATGATAAACACCACCTTCCACAATAGAAATGACTAGTATGACTCAAACTGATCCACAAAATCAAAGCACACGTGTCAGACGCGTCCATCATTGATAACCTTAAACACAAACACACAGAATGACTCTAAATAATCCAAGTCATGAAAGCTAATGCAGTGTCTTTTCAAACTGAATGCAATTTCACTTGTACAGTATGTGTGTAACAATGTGGATTAAATCTTTTTTTAAATTTCCCTTTGCCAGGAGTCATTCCTGTGCAGACCACAACCTGTGAGTTTTCCATTCTCCTGAGTGCCTTTCTAGTTCAAATGTTCTTGCTCTGTAGGCAAATTGTTTTGCTTTTTTTAAGTAATTAATCTCAGATTTTAGTACCTATAAGCAAATTGGTCTAACAGTTTTTTTTTAGTTTTTTTTTTTACCTTGATTTATCTTACCTGATTGATCTTTAATGTTTCTTAAATTCTTTTGCTGCGTGGAGCTCAGAAGGAGAAAAAAAAAAGTCATCCACCAAAGCACTGTATTGACCACACTGTTTTCACAAAAAACAGTCTAATGTTGAGTTACAGCGATGGGCATCATGCCTGAAGAGCCTGCCACGTCCACTTTGTTGATCTCTTTGAAGAAATAGACGCAACTCAGATGCCCAAACCCATGTAAATTACCTTTGATGTTGGAAAGAACCTTCCAGCATAACAGACGGGGTGAGGATGCCCCTAGGATGTTGAGCTACAAGTTCAGATAAGTTCTTTGGTTGTCTGTTTGTCATGCCATACTGCATGTCACAGTCACTGAGAAAGAGTTGTGACATGACTGACTTTTGTGCAGTCAGCGTGGGATTGATTGTGAATGTGAGTGAGAATGGTTGAGAGCTGCAATAGTGTTGGTGCATTGTGCCCTGCATTGCATTCACAGGTTGTGGATGGTTGTCAGTCTATTGCTTCCCCTACCATTCTATGGGGGTGGGGGGACACCCAACCCGATCCCAAAGTAGGCCAATTTACCGTATTTTCCGTATGGTAAGTCACAATTGTTTTCATAGTGTGGCTGGTCCTGTGACTTAGGCAGGCATGACTTATGTATACATCTTTATCTCTGTCTGTCTATATATACTACATGCACATGCATGTGTGTATATACTGTATGTATGTATACAGTATATACCCACACATACTGTGTGTACAGTAGTGTGAAAAGGTGTTTGCCCCCGTCCTGATTTGTTTTTTTTTTCTCTGTCTGTCACACTTAAATGTTTCAGATCAAACAAATTTCTATATTGACAATGACAACACAACTGAACACAAAATGCATTTTTTAAATGATACTTTTATTACTAAGGGAGAAAAAAATCCAAACCTACATGGCCCTGTGTGAAGAACTGCTAACTGCTTGGGCCACCCTTAGCAGCAACAACTGCAGTCAAGCGTTTGTGCGAACTTGCAATGAGTCTCTTACAGCGCTTTGGAGGAATTTTGGCACACTCATCTTTGCAGAATTGTTGTAATTCAACCACATTGGAGGGTTTTTCCAGCATGAACCGCCTTTTTAAGGTCATGCCACAGCATCTCAATAGGATTCAGGTCAGGACTTTGACTAGGCCACTCCAAAGTATTAATTTTGTTTTTCTTCAGCCATTCAGAGGTGGACTTGCTGGTGTGTTTTGGATCATTGTCCTGCTACACAGATGTTTTTGGTAGACAGTATGGTTCCATATATCACAGCAAGTCTTCCAGGTCCTGAAGCAGCAAAACAGCCCCCCACCATCACACTCCCACCACCATATATTACTTTCCGTATGTTCTTTTTCTAAAATTAGGCGTTACTTTTACGGCAGATGTAATGGGACACACCTTGCAAAAAGTTCAGCTTTTGTCTCCTCAGACCACAGAGCATTTTCCCAAAGGTCTTGGGGATCATCAAGATGTTTTCTGGCAAAATTGAGATGAGCCTTAATGTTCTTTTTGTTCAGCAGTGGTTTTCATCTTGGAACTCTGCCATGCAGGCCGTTTTTGCCCAGTGTCTTTCTTATGGTGCAGTCATGAACACTGAGCCTTAACTCAAGCAAGTGAGGCCTGCAGTTCTCTAGATTCAGTCTAATACTCAGTTCATTGTCAGTCTAATTGCTTCTTATGGAGGCACACGCACACACACACACACACAAAGTCAGAGTTGCACAACATCTACATACGACTGATGGAAAAATACTGGGAGACACACAATAGAAGCATTTTTCCTCACTCACACAAGCTTAACGTTCACTTCTATACAAACGTAACTTTCACTTTCTAGAGGGGCACGGCAACTGCAATATAGATGGCGTATAATTTCATTCTGGCGTCTTTCTCGATTTCCTCATTGATGAGTCCAGTGCTGTCATCAAAGACACTGCTCTTCATTTTTTTTTTTTAATACGATTTGAAAACCATTTACATTGTGTGATCATTGAGTACTTCTCCAATAGCAGCAGGAAGACAGGTTAAAAAAAAGAAATAGCACTTTACACGTGTTTATATGCACACATATTTGTGCAAAATTTTGTTTATTGGAAACCTGCTTGTCAGTTTGCATTTTTTTATGTTTCATTAAAAAAAAACATTAAAGCTGTTTACATAAAAGCAGTTTTCTTTTGCATTCTGTTCCCTCAATACACCAAACCGTGACCTTAAAACCGAGGTATGTGCTGTTAGGACCTTTTAGCAGGGCGAAGTCCACCCAGATTCTTTTGTTGTACCAGCTGTAAAATAATGCTAAGAATTTACAATTTAATATTAAAAGGAGTAGATAAAAAACAATTGCAATGCCAGAGATAACGGCCAGCACTCCAGCCAAAGTCTTGCGAGGTCAAAGCGGTCTCTAAAGTGAACCTGAGTGAAACTGAGTGAAACTGAATTCAGGCTCCAATGATCAAGAAAGTTCCCGTTAACTGTTGGTGTATTGGTCTTTTCTGGTTTCAACCAATCATGGCTAGGAGGCTGGGTGTCTTAGCCATGATACAGGAGGGTGAGGCATAATCAAACTATGTTAGTGTATTAAAGTGTATTAAAGTGTATTAAAAACAACAGGGTGTCTTTGTTCCAAGTAAAAGGTCATGTGAGTGTGTTATCTCTCTCTGTTGTATTTAAGCACACATATGCTGCAGTACCCATCTAGAACAGCGTGGAAAATATTCCATTCCCAACAGTACCGAACCGTGATTATGCTGTACTGTTTCACCCCTACTGGACAGTACTGCATGTCACCATTTAGAGATATTAAAGTACATGTTTTTTAATGAACTGCATAAACTGGATTCTCAGCCTTTCTCAGACTTTATAAGTCCCAAAAAATTTTACAGTCTAAAAGGGCCCCAGAGAAGAACTAATCTTTTAAGCCTTGCTTCATTAAGACAGTCAGAATCAAAGCTGAAGATTGGCAGTGTTCCTGTTTGAAAACCCCCAAAATAATGTACTCTGGAACAAGACAGAGAACACGCTCAGCACTGTTATCACTATACTTAACCTTTTCTATATTCTCTAAAGTGATTTGCTGTTTCACGGATTAAAACAAAAAGCAGGAATATTTCAGGAAGTTTACCGTAGGTGGCAGACTCTTTAGTGTCCTGAGGGATAGTGTCACACTGTCAAACTGATGATGCAGCCGCTAATGGGTGTACTTGGAAAAACCATCACTGTCACAGTTATAAAAAAAAAGAACATTTAAGGGGAAATGCAGCTGTCAAAGTAATGTTGCTCTCTTGGAAAGGCTGTGGTTCTTGCATAGAGAGATGGTGAATACTTATTCACAGTAGTTTGTGAAATCATATCTGCGTGTGATTGTGTTTGCTCATTTAGGCAGTTACTCCGCCTCTGGAGACTCTCCAGCTTTAGAGAGTTTTTTGTCTGATAATCACATGTAGGATGCCTTTATTGCTGTAGTGGAAAAAGTTCCCTTCTGACTATTGATTAGGAAAAACAGGCATGCTGTCAATCCGCTTTTCAATTCACTTTTCTGAGCAATCCGCTGCATGATGGCGGGGGTGCGGGCCAAAGTCAAAACAAGTCAAGACACATGGCTATAAACCTTTGCCCACCCATAACTTATTGACCATTCACCCAATCACAAAACTCAGGGGATGTTAAAATTTTTGTTTTTTCAAAAATATGTTAACGAATAAATCATGCTGTTTCATGGTGAATATAGCCTATTATTAATTTTTTAAAAACATATTGAAGTGAATTTTATGTGTTTTTTGCCTCAATTATGCATTTTCAAGCATAAAAATGGCTAAATAAATTTAAATACAAATATAAGAAGATGCATCAAAAGATGCATTCCAAGACGATGGGATGATATGTAGTATTCTACACTGGTCGCTAGGTGTCAGTAAGGTGTCAGTCACACAAGCTCGGACTTCATAGCTGGAAAAACAGGCTTTTATTGCAGGTGTGAATGATCTCACAACAGGCACAATAATCCCTATTAAAAGCATGGACTCCTGTTGCAGCTATAACCCACGCCAAGCTAAAACTCAACGCCACCGGAACACATTTACAGCAACACACATGACCGCGTGTCTTATTTATGTCTTAAATGGCTTATTTTCTGTTATTATGTCTACTATATTGGGTAATGCAAATGTAAAGGTGACTCATGGGGTTGTCAGGATACCCTCCTTCCCTTGCCTACCTTTCATTCCTTTATGGCAGCACCCTGTTGTACAACACCATTGATGGCTTTGACATGGAATCATCGTTGAGACATGGGACATCCTTCAGATACCCTTAAGTCTAACACATTCCCACAAAGCCATTCTCTCTCAAATCATGGAATTAACTCACAAATTGTCAGAGATCACTGCCAGCTCAGCACCAGGCAATGGCGAGACGCGCTCCAGATTCGCAGCCATGCCAGCCGAGCTGTCAGCATCAAAGGAATCTCATGCCACCCAGCCAGAACTGTTAGCGGGTGAGTGCAATGTGAACTTGTGTTTAAACAGAGACCCAATAAATGTTTTGATGAGCGAAGCAAGGTCTACTATGTCATGGGCTTGTTACGGGGATAAGCATTGGCATGGGCAGAGACTTTGTTTTGGTCCCAAGGTACACCTTCACTGAGTTTTTTTCCCAAAAGATGAAAACCATGTTCTACCGTCCTGACTGCTTGGGTCCGCCAAGGCCTCCGAAGCGTTGCCGACTATTACATAGACTTTGGGACATTAGCAGCAGAGTTGGGATGCAATGAGGAAGCCCTCCAACCGATATTCATCGATGGGTTAACTGAGACCCTCAAGAATTAGTCAACAGCCAGAGATGAACCCTACAGTCTCAATTCCCTTGTCTCTATGACAGGGGTCTCAAACTCAATTTACCTGGGGCCGCTGGAGATAGGGTCTGGTTGTGGCTGGGCCGCATGAAGTATTGGGAATAGGGCTGGGAATCTCAGGGTACCCCACAATACGGTATGATACGTGATGCACGGCTCCCGATAATGATAATATCTCGATACAGTGATAGGGTGAAAAAAAAATAAATACATGTCATAGTTTGTGTTTTGCTGCATTCAGCTGGGATATGCTCCAGCTTACTCGTGACCCTAATGAAGACAAGCAATACAAAAGGGGTGGAATTTTTGCAGCATATTTTAACCAGACTACAAGCAGCAATGGTACAAAAAGAATGAGGATGTTTAGCAACATAAGTGTAAACAGGATTTTAGTTTTGGTGTCTGAAAAACAGTAAAGATATTTTAAACTCATTCAGAAAACACAACATCTCTTGTCTCTCAAGTAGATCGATGCTATAAAGTAGAACCATATCAAAAAGAAATATTTTTTATAGCATTTACACTACTCCATGCCTAGTCAACTGGTAACAAGGGCTCTCTTCAATTTCAATGGGATTCATCTTCTTCCCTGCTGCTGCTGCGTTCGCCCAGCCGTCCTTGCAACCCAATTAATGAACTCTGAGCATCAATAAATAAGCTCATCTTTTACTCACACTAAGGTGGCTGCATTTTGGATTTCAGCCCACAAACTCAAAGATTTTCCTGATAAGGGTGTTATTTCACGGCTAGAGGGCTCTAACAGTGTTAAAAAAACGTATTAAGGGGTTTGTAAACTATGAATATGTTCCATTTACAAATAAAGAATCCTACTTTGAGGCCATTCACTTATCACAGTTGGGTCTGCAGCCATGGCTATGGTTGGCAAAATCTCCTCCCTAAAAAAAAAACAAACACACATCACCCCCACCCACCGGTACTTTTGTTTAAAATCTACATTCTAGTATGAGTTTATGTGGTTGTTTATCATATTTGGGTCTGTGCCAACAGTAGTTGGGGAAAAAAATAAAATGAAAACAAAGTCACAGACAGTATGACACAGAACAATGGTACCTCAAAATTTGAGGTCCCCGACAGTCATATAATGGAAAGAAAAAAATCGAGACTTGACTAGTGCAAGACACCGCAAGCCCTCACTAAACCTCAATTCAGCCAGCATCAAAACATTAACTCAGCATGTGTCTTCTCCATTTCCTTTGGCTTTTGAGGCTGCTTTGCAACACAAAAGATGGACCATCATCAACAGGGCGCAATAAAGGTACGAGCCCTCCTTGGCTTTAAATTATACTTTTTTACACCCCATAAATACAACAACATCATCGGTGGTTCGTACAAATTACCAATAGTGGTTTCAGAGAAACCTCAGCGAGTAGAAAAAAATATGGCTGTAAAATGATTACATGTTTTAAATCAGATTAATCAGTTTTCAAATTAATTAATTCATCACGATCAATCACCATTTGCAACTATGTCTGAAATATGCCCATTTTTACTGTATTTTATTAACAGAATAATAGACACAATATACAGTCATGGAAAAAATTTGACCGCCCTTGTTTCTTGTTCATTTTAACATACAGTATTAAGGTTAAGTTGATAAATCATGTCAGTTACCCTTTTAAGTTAATGTAAGGTCATGTCTCATAAATGTTTTGTGTCATTACTGCCGCCTAGTGGCCAGAATACTACATATGAATTGTATTTACATTTTTTCACTCATAAAAAGCCATAGTCTACCACAAAACAACGACCACTTATTAACTGATTAATTTCAGAAAAAAAACGTGATATATGGAGATGGAGTGGTAATTGAACTGAGATATTGTGAGGGACGATTGTATTGTTTTTCTTTGTCTTTCTATTTATTTAGACTTAAATTCACATACAAGGATAATTGGCCGTCTGTGAGTTTGTGCTGAACGCCTGGCTGTTGAACACAATTTTTTTCTGGATTACATTGACAACTGATTACGGACCATATTGTGAATGCTTTTCGGTACGACCTTTGCTGTCTTGTTGGTGATTTTTTGGGTTACAGTTTGGACTTGTTTGCTGTCCGTCTCTGGCGCTGCACTGAGCTGGCAAGCTAGCATAATGGCGCTAACTACCTGACCCGGATCTGAGCAGCTGGCTGTCAACTTGTAGCTTTGGTGTCATTACCAGCATGGTTCCAAAGAGAAGGCCAGCAGCAGAAGAGGTAGTAGGCATTAAAAAGTCACTCCACTTGTCCCTAGCTTTGTGTAAATAGTGTCTAGTGTACACAGGTAGTGAGAAAGAGAAAAAAAATCGTAATTGCAGTGTTATGAAGGGGTAGGATTAAATAAAGTGCTTCTTCCTGCACGGTGCATTGTGGAACAGAAACTGAACCGAACTGAATAAAGATGACATTGTTGGGAGTTCTGAGTTTCTGTGAGTGCATTTCCTGTGGCTGGACGGAGAAACGTGTTAGAGATACATACATGGTGTCTTCAATGCGGCCCAATTCCAACAACTGGTCGAGGACTCGGACAAATCCTCAGTTTCAAGTTTGCCCACACGCCATGTTGTCCACTTTATCCACTCTTGCCTTCTCCTGCTTTTTGTGTAGCCTCTGTCTACACTCTGGTTGCAGGCGGGACAACTGGTCGCCCCTGCTGCTGATTGGCTGTCTTGCTACTTAAAACTGAGTGTTTGTAGCTGGGAGACACCAGTTTTTTCCTTCCATGTTCGGACATATTAACTTGGACTTCCTCTACTTTTTGGACATTAAATAGTTTTAGTGTCTTCTAGTAGTATGCCCAGTTGTTTCCCATCCACATGCAAACGTAGGCTTTTGCTCTTAAAAACTGAGCTTTTGAGTGGAGATCAAACACTGCGGCTTCAGTGTTTGTGTGTGGATGTGTAAAACAGACCTTTTTGGTTTGTGGCATAAGAAATGTGTGGCATTATCTAATGTTTTTAAAACGTAATTGAACAACACAAAATTAAGTTATTGACATATGGGTGCTGGTTTCATTTCGTTTAGCGGTAGGCACCTTATAACACGCACGGGCAAATAAAACACATTCAGGATGTTTCCTGGTCTCTGTCTACTTTAGTTGTGGTCTGGTTTGCACCAGTGACGTGCGGTCAGGGGAGGAACAGCCTCACTTGACATGATGAAAAACAAAACATATTAAATGTAAGTGTGATGTCATTATTCTTGCTAATTGGACAAATAAATAAATGCCAGTGACCACTGCGAAAGAGCAGTTGGAAGCCAGGGAAGACTGGCGGGCATCCGGGAAAGACCGGAGGACAGCGGGAGAGACTGCACCAGGAGTGGGCGGTTAGTCACCCTACCCACCGGCTCCCCAAGTCGGAGCCATCCTCACTGACTACGAAAACAAATAAGAAGAAACAACCCGAGGGCCCTCCGAGAGGCGGGGTGGAAGAAGGGCCCACCAGGACGGACCAAACGGTAATGAATGGAATGGATAATGACTACGAGAAGTTCCTCCGGAAGTGTAGTTGTGGGTGGCAGAAAGTGACCTCACTAAGAGGCTTGCATATCCATCAAGGAAAGATGAAGTGTGGCAGGCAGCCCAGACAGCACAATCGCACTGCTTCGGCAGGTCAGACGAAAGGGACCCAAAGCCAGGGAGCAAACCACAGTGTAGCAGGACCCGACAGTGCAGGAAGGGCAACAGCAGAGGAAACGGGGCAAGAGATGGAGACAGCAAGCCTGGATGGTGGACACACTGTCCCTACTTCAGCCAAACAAACAGGAAGTATGCCCAAGCAGCTAGAGCAGCGTGGCAGGATCAAGTGGCCAACTGCAAAGGAGAGAGGCGCATGGAGCAAACTTGACAGAGACCTGAGCGGCATCCTGGAGCAAGCTTTGCGAGGCAAATTTGAGGACAAGCTGAGGGCCCTCAGTAACATCTGCTTCCAGGAGTGTAAAGAAAGGTTCGGAGAAATCACAGGGAAACGAGCCACACGCTCACTTCCTACCCAGAAAGGGCGAAGGGAGAAACAGATCGAGGAGCTCCTATGCAACAGACGCCAACTCCGGAAAAGGTGGAGGAAAGCAACCCCAGACGAGAAACCAGGTCTAAAGCTACTCTGGGATGAGCTCAAACAAAAACTTGCAAAACTTCGCCGCGCAGACCGGATCAGGAAGCGGAGAAAGAGAAAGGAGAAGGAAAGAAGAGCCTTCTTCCAGGACCCATACAGGTATGCCAGACAGCTGCTGGATGAGAAACGGAGCGGAAGGCTGGACATCTCCAAGGAAGAGCTGGAGCAATATGCAAAGACCCACTACACCGATGCAGACAGAGACAAACCACTTGGTTCCCCAGGCCACATACCACGGCCGCCACCACCAACCATTGCCTTTCACACCTCTCCACCAAGACTAAGTGAGCTTACAGAGGTCCTGAGGAAAGCAAGATCAGCCTCAGCACCCGGACCAAATGGGCTGTCCTATAAGTTCTACAAGAACAGCCCACAAGTGACCAAAATCTTGTGGAGGCTGATGAGGGTGGCTTGGAAGAAGGAGTCCATCCCAGCCGAGTGGCAGCAGGCAGTTGGCGTATTCATCCCAAAGGAATTGAATTCTACCACCATCGATCAGTTCAGGAGCATCGCATTACTGAACGTGGAGGGGAAGCTGTTCTTCTCGATTCTCGCAAGGAGAATGACCAACTTCCTTAAGGGCAATGGGTATGTTGACACAAGTTGCCAGAAGGCGGGGATCCCAGGGTTCCCAGGGTGTATTGAGCACTCAGCCGTGATCTGGGAGCAGATCCAGCGGGCCAAGAGGGAGCGCACTGACCTCCATGTGGTATGGCTAGACTTGGCCAATGCGTATGGGTCAGTACCACACAAGGTGATTGACTATGCAGTGGAGTTCTTTCACATCCCAACAGCTGTCAGCACCATCATAGCCAAATACTTCAGCAATTTCCACATGTGCTTCACCCGAGAAGGTTCGGCAACAAGGTGGCAACAGCTGGAGGTCGGCATTGCAATGGGCTGCGCGATTTCGCCCATACTCTTCGTGGCTGCCTTTGAGCTCATTCTCCGTGGAGCAAGACAAGTGGTTGGAGGTGTGAGGCTGCCATCTGGAGAAAGACTTCCCGCCCTGAGAGGGTACATGGACGATGTGACAAGCATCCTACAGACCGCTCCATGTACAGCAAGGGTCCTCAAACGCCTGGATGAGCTTACGCAGTGGGCAAGACTGAAGATAAAGCCAGCCAAGTCGCGGAGCCTGTCAATCAGGAGAGGAGTAAGGACCGATAGGACGGTGTTCATGGTAGGGGGGGAGAGGATACCCCTGTTGTCAGAGCAGCCTATTAGAAGCCTCGGAAGAGAATACACTGCTGACCTCTCTGACAGGCAGATGGGCAAGCGGGTACAACAGCAGCTGGGGCACGGCCTGGCCAGGATTGATAGCAGCCAGCTCCCCGGGAAGTTCAAACTGTGGTGCTACCAGTTCACACTATTCCAGCGTGTGATGTGGCCACTTAAAGTCTGCGAGATTCCATCCACCACGGTCAGCAGGTTAGACAGCATTGCAAACACCTATATAAGGAAATGGTTGGGTCTCCCTCGCTGCTTCTCCAACGCAGGACTCTTTGGAAAGAATGCACTTCAGCTTCCATTGAAGTCAGTGGGCCTTGGGTACAAACAGGAAAAGGCCCGCCTGGTGTTTGAACTCAAGGAGTCCAGGGACCCTGCGATAAGAGCCGCGGCAGTAGCCGTCAGAACGGGGCGCAAATGGAGGGCCCAACCAGAAGTGAATCAGGCTGTCAGCAGGCTACAACACAGAGAGATCACCGGGAGAGTGCAGGAAGGCCGGGCTGGAGTCGGCTTCGGGGAACCAATGAGATTCTGGTCAAAAGCCTCAAGACAGCAGAGAAGGGCCATGATTGTGGAGGAAGTGGCTCGAGCAGAGCAAGAGCAGAATCTCATCAAAGCGGTGTCCCAGGGCAAGCAAGGGGCATGGACCAGGTGGGAGGACACTGTCCACAGGGTCATAACCTGGCAAGACATCTGGCAAGCCCCACAGGCACGGCTCAGCTTCATGGTCAGGGCAGCGTACGACACCCTCCCGTGCCCTCAGAACCTCTCCACGTGGTTTGGGAGTGAGGACAGGTGCTCGCTGTGTGAAAGTGACAAAGTAGGCCTCCAACACATCCTGGCATCATGCAAAGTGGCACTGTCACAAGGACGTCTCAGATGGCGGCACAATCAAGTGCTGAGGAAGCTGGCAGAGCACCTGGAGACAAGAAGAACAGCTGCTAACGCAACAGCAAGCGGCCAAACGACTAGCATCTCCTTCGTACGACCAGGGGAGACCCAGGAAAAGGCGCAGGGCAGTCAGGCAAGATCATTGCTAACCCCTGGGAAGGCGTGGGAAATGCGTGTTGACCTGGACAGGCAGCTCATCTTCCCAAGCGAGATTGTGCAATCAACCCTAAGACCAGACATCGTGATGTGGTCCACAGCTGCCAAGCGGGTCCTCATCATTGAGTTAACTGTGCCGTGGGAAGAGGGAATACCATCTGCACACGAGACCAAGCGGCTCAAGTACACCGAGCTGGCAGCAGAGTGCAAAGAGGCAGGGTGGGCAGCATCCATCCACCCAGTGGAGGTCGGGTGCAGGGGCTTCGTTGGCAGGTCAGCGATCCAGCTTCTCCGCGCTCTAGGAACAACAGGGGCAAAACTACAGCGAGCAATCAAGGAGCTAGCAGAAGAGGCCGAAAAAGCAAGCTACTGGTTGTGGTTAAGGAGGAAAGATAGCAGATGGGGTCAGACACCCCAATAGGGTTGGATGCAGGGAGTGGTAGGGAGACGTCCCAAGATGCCACTTGCCCCCCCACCTGGAGATGTACTGGCTAGGGGGCGAAACATCAGTGAAAGGTGGCACCAGCTGACGATCCTGCATCTGACCCAAAGTGCACTGGAGGAGGTGCGACAGGCAAAATGTCCAGCAGGAAATACCATCTCAACCTGTATATACTACTCATACGGGAGAGGCACTTGCAGTTCCACCGCATCTTGGAGGGGTGGGGAGTGCGTGAGCTGGAAGGTGCTTGTCAGCCGCCTTGCACAAAGGAAAAGCCAAGGTTTTATTGAAATACACAAAACAGCAGTGCCGGGTAGAGCTAGATTTACAAACAAGTCAGATGCAAGATGTGTTTAAGCTCTTCTGAATGAATGCATGAATTTGAGTGCCAAGATGGAAGATGTTATACCCAAACTCACCAGGAGGTGATCAGACGTTTACACTAAAGCATCAGAACCTTTCCTGGAGAAGAACAGGGTGCATGTACTTTATAGACTGATAAGAAGGAAAGAACACAAATGTTTTATTAAAAAGAAATGAGACTAAGAAGTATCTGAAAATAATTTGAATTAAAAAAAAAAAAATCAGTCTATCCTTTTTTTTATTATCATCTTATTAACATTAAAAAACTCCAAAGGTGTAAGTTGGTTGGTTGGTTTAATTTATTTCGAACACGCATATGTCCGAAAAGGAGTAGGAAGAAGCAGAGCTTATTTAATCCTACCCCCTCTTCGTAGCACGTCAATTGCTAATACATGTGTGTACATACAAACACGGGCATACATACAGTATATACACACCTACATCTGCACCTACACAAGTACGCACATATTTACATATACAGTATACAGGTACACAAATGCTAAAAAAAAAAAAGTTTTTTTTTTTTTTTCCATTTTTTCCTCCTTCTCCTTTCCTTTTCCCTTTCTATTTATCCTGTCCTTTCTCTCCTGTTGATATCCACATCGTCTTTAGTGTTGCACTGCTAGTGACGCTGGGTTTGTATACAAGAGTTCCTTTTATTAACTATGTCAAGGTTATTGCTATGGAATGTAGTCCTTCTCCTTGTATTGGTCTGTCTTGTAGAGTTTTTCCTCCATTATGCTTATTATCATAGTAATATAATGTTTAATATGCATCCAGATCGCTGATATCTTGGACAGCAAGCACTCTTGCGACTCTTGGACCTCCTTTTAGTTTGATGTAGATTTTCCCGTTAGTGCTCCAAGTGTTTTGAATCTTTCCTTGCTTCCTCAGGTCTCGTGCTTTCTTGGCGATGTCGGAATTGCGTTTTGTCAGATGCTCATTCATGTAGACGTTGGTGCCTCTTAGCTTCTTTCCCTGTTTCAGCAGTGCAGCTTTGAATTCCCTGTTGGTGAACTTAACAATGATTGAGGTGTGGTGTTGTTTCTGCTATATAGTGGGACGCAAGTGTCAATACTGTTGACATCGACATCCACCTCCTTCGATTGTAGGAAGTTAGCAATCTGGTGCTTTATTGAATGAACATCTCTTGACTTGGGTGTGATTTGGAGCCCTGTGAGGACCACATCATTCATTCATGCCATCTGATCCATCTCGTCAATGAAGTTTTTAATTTGCTCCTTGATATTCTCCTTTGCCTCTTTCTCTTCCTCAAGGGTGGTGTGAAAGTCAGCATTGTCCTTCAATAGTGCCTTGATATCATCCTGTAGAATGTTGATATCATTGCATAGTGCTCTATTTTCTTCCCTGGGGTCTTTAGCATCCTTAAGATCAGTACGTGAGGCAGCTTCCATATGGTTTATAGCCTCCTTGAGAGCAGTGCGCAAGGCAGCGTTATCTTCTAATAATGCCCTGATATCATCCTGCAGAACCCTAACATCCTTGCAAAATGCTGTATTTTCTTTACGGTTTGTCGCTTCATGAAGAGCAGAGCGCAAGGCAGCATTGTCATTCAGCAGTACCTTAATGTCGTCCTGCAGAGCCTTGATATCTTCCACTGGGTATTTAAGACCGGCACCCAGGTCTGCATTTTCATCTTGCAACTTCTTGACTTCGTTTCTTAGTTTTTTGATATACTTGTTCTGTGCTCTATTTTCTTCCATAATGTTTGTGATTGACTTACTCTGTACTCTATTTTCTGCCATATAGTTTGTGATACCATGCAGTTTCTCAATTGCTTGCATTATTTGTGGTCGAGTGATCTCTCTACCCTCGAGGAACTCCTTGGTAGCCTTCATAAACTCTAGGTATCCTGGAAAATGGGCTGCTGTTTTTATGTCCACGTCCACTGCGAATTCAGAGCCTGAATCATTTTCCTCTTCAAGTTCAGAGCCAGTATCATTTTCCTTTGTGTTTGACATTGTTGCTAAGCAACCTCTTTGAACTTCAGCAGTTCGCTAATTAGCTAGACTTGCTAGTAGGTATTGATACTTGTATCTGTACCTCTCGACTATCCAAGTTAAAAGAATTCAGATGGAGGATTCAGCCATCAGCACTGATCCTGTGCTCATGAAGTGTAGTCAGGAAAGCACCAAAATAGTTAAAATTTCCAGTATCATCAACAGAGCTCCTGCCATACACGTCCTTCCCCGTCAAGGAAAAAAAAAAAAAGTGCCTCACTAGCCATGAACCTCACCGCACATCAGTGGTTTGCATGAAGAGAGGAACATTGTTACATTGACCGAGTGCTCTTGCACTGATGTCTTGGAGAGACATTTGTGTTTGACCGAGTCTCTGTCAGCCTTGGTGGCAGAGGAACAACTGCTGTGTCAAGCACATTCCTTGAAGTCCACTGCTTTATAACAAATAGTATGAGTCATATCGCCAAACACTTAACCTACTGCAGTAGGGGGGCGGTGCCGGTGCTGCGGGTGGCCGTTGTGCCACCGCGGGGGCTTGTGGTTGCTGCGCTGCGGCGACTGCTGGGGCGCCGGGCCGGCTGGTGGGTTGGGGCTTGGTCATGCTTGGGTGGCGGGGTGGGGGTGGGGCGGCGGGTGCCCTGGGGTCGGGCCTGCTGGGGGGAGTTGTGCTCTGCCGGGCGCTTGGGCGTTTGTCGCCGTTGTGCTTTTTGCTCTGCTGGTCCGCTGTCTGTGTCATCGCCTCCCCCAGTCTGTCTGCGGGCTTGTCGGGGGTGGGGCTCCGGTGCGCGGGTGGTGCGCTGTCGGCTCTGGTGGAATGTGGCTGGTTTGTGGGGTACGTCGGCTGGTCTGCTGCTGGTCTCGCCTTCTCGGCTCTGGTGCTTGGTCTCCCTGCGGCTTGGGGTGCGGTGCTCCCACTCCCTCTTCGAGGTTTGCTGGCCCGCGGGTGTCGGTTGGCGCTGTGTGGTGGTTCGCCTGGCTGCTCGCCCATTTTCCCGCCCGCCTGCTCAGTTTCCCGCTTTCCTCCTCGCTGGCTCCTCTGTCTGCCTTGCTGGCGGCGTCCTACCGTTGGGAGGGTGTGGCCTGGTGTCTTCCTGCTCCCCGGCGATCTGCGCTCTCCGCGCCTGGGTTCTGGATTGTATGTCTGGGACCCCGGGGTCCCCGGCTCCGCTGCTCCTTGGGTTACCAACGGGGGATAGGGTGGGGCTTCCGGGTGTCGGGCAGTCGACCACTGTGTGTGTGTGTGTGTGTGTGTGTGCGCGCTTGGGTGCGTAGGATTGTGTATGTGCGTGTGTGTGGGTGCGTAGGAGTGTGTATGTGTGTGCGTGTGTGTACTTTTATTTATTTATTTATTTATTTTCGTTATTTATTTTGGGGGGGGGGCATAGAGGGGTTTGCTCCGTGGGGTCGGGTGCAAGGTGATACATCTCTGCCGCCAGTGCCTCCGCCGGGTGGGTGGAGGGTGTGCCTCCTGCATCCCTGGGCGGGACGGCCCTGTGTCGGGGGTCGGGCGGGGGTTTGCCCGGGGCGGGCCGGGCTCCGCTCCCTGGGGGTGGGGGTGGCGGTGGGCGGGGATTGGCACTTCCGGCGTGGGCGGGCTTCTTTCCGGTTGTGGGGGTGTCTCTGGGCCTGCCGGTTTGTGGCCCCCGGTACTCGTCTGCCTTTGTGGGGTGTGATCTCTCGCTGGTCTCAGGGGTTGGCAGTCCTCTGGCCCGCCGGTGCCCTGTCCTTGGCTGGGATTACCTCTCTTCGGCCCCTTGCTGGTCTTCCCGGGGGGGAGGGCTCTCTGGGCTGGCTCTTGGGGCACTGATCTTTGTGCTGCCTACCCCTGTGGGCCTGGTGGCCTTCTGGCGGCGGGGGCTCGGCCTGGCTATTTGGGGCGGGGCTCTCTGGGAGGTGGAAGGCGGCCCCTTTCCTTTCATGCATTCTCAGTGACAATTACACGGCCACACATTCTTGCACCTTTATATATATGAAGTCTTCCTCACATACAGAGATAACTGTACATATGCACACTCACAGTACATACGTACTTCCCCACATTACTCACTGAGTTAACCAGGGTGTTATTATGTTGTTGGTTTTATTACAGTGACGGTGATATCAGCAGTCTGACTATAGTTTTTTTTACAATGATGTGCATTACAGTAATTATCATTCTGTTCACTATCATAGATAATCATTTCATTACTACAATTATGTGTGACTGTTTCAATGCAGTATTGTCATTGTGATCACTGTCATAGTTCATCATTTCATGACTACTATTATGTGTGACTGTTTCAATGCAGTATTGTCATTGTGATCACTGTCATAGTTCATCATTTCATGACTGCTATTATGTGTGATTGTCAGTGCGTTGTCATTGTGGTTGTTGATATTGTTTTATCCTTTGTCCTTATGTCCTTGTTCGTCTTTATAGTTGTCACAGACATTTATTTGCTGATGTCGTTCTGTATGTTTCTGTTGTTCTGTTCTTGTTGTCACAATTGTTGTTGTTGCTGCTGTTGTCCTTGTCTCTTGTCTGACTTTTTTTTTTGTCCCCCTCTCATCCCCGCCCCCTCGGAGTAGAGTAGAGTAGAAGAGAAGGCAAAAAGGAAACAGTTTTTATCAAAACTAACGAAGGTGCCAACCGTTTTCTAGACACAACAAACGTAGACATGCAGCAGCACGCAGCACCGCTACTGTCAATGTCAGCTGAGGAGAATGCAGTAGATGAAGCTGAGAGTGACTCTTTTCATCACAAAGATGTGAGCATTAAAGTGGTAAATTATGTTAAATGTTGCTTAATGTGCTTATCAATTACAGTAAAAGCATTAAGATAATTCTTAAGGACTTAATCTATTTCAGGAAATAGGAGAATCTTCTCATATTCACACTTGTTAGTAGATGATAAATATCCATCCATCCATCTTCTACTGCTTATCCGAGATCGGGTCGCGGGAGCAACAGCCTATGCAGGAAGGCCCAGATTTTCCTCTCCCTGGCCACTTCCTGCAGCTCGTCCCGGCGGATCCCGAGGCGTTCCAAGGCCAGTTAGGAAACATAGTCTCTCCAACGTGTCCTGGGTCTTCCCCGAGGCCTTCTACTGGTCGGACTTGCCCTGAACACCTCCCCATGGAGGCGTCTGGGAGGCATCCTGACCAGATGCCCAAGCCACCTCATCTGGCTCCTCTCAATGCGGTTCTCCTCCGAGTTTCTCCCGGATGACAGTGCTTCTCACCTTATCTCTAAGGGAGAGCCCAGCCACCCTACGGAGAAAACTCATTTCGGCCGCTTGTACCCGCTTGTCCTTTCAGTCACAACCCAAAGCTCATGACCATAGGTGTGTGTAGGAACGTAGATCGACCGGTAAATTGAGCGCTTTGCCTTTCAGCTTAGCTCTCTCTTCACCACAACAGACCGATGTAGAGTCCACATCACTGCAGACGCCGCACCAATTCGCTTGTCGATCTTGCGTTCCATCCTTCCCTCACTCGTGAACAAGACCCTGAGGTACCTATTGCCACCCCTGCCCGTCGCCTCTGACTGCTGGCAACGCCAGAGTGGAACAAAGTCCAACCACTCTCAAGAGGGAGCCCTTGCTGTGCGTTGAGATGAGTCTGACTATATCTAGCCGGAGCTTCTCAGCCTCATGCACCAGTTCAGGCTCTTTCCCTACCAGAGAGGTGACATTCCACGTACCAAGAACTAGCCGAGGAATGGACCACCAAGGTCCCCGCCTTCGGCTGCCACCCAGCTCACTCTTTGTATTTTATTCCATTTAGCCATTTTGATGCTTAAAAATAATAATTCTAAAAAAAAAATGGGAAAAATGTGCTTCAATAGGCATATTTTTTGACTAATAATAGGCCGTATTCAACCACAAAACAGCATGATTTAGCAATATTTTTTTGAAAAACTGTGATATAAAGTGAAGTCGCAAAACAGCAAAGACAGCAAAGTGGCGAGGGACGACTGTACTGTAAAGATGGATCTTATAGCTTTAAAAGTGCATTATACGTATATCATGTTTTTATGATGCTTGTGTATAGCTCAGGGGCAGTGTGTGCGTTATATAACGTGTGGTTGTACAGTAAAGGTGTGTGAAGCGACTCCTACCTGTCAATGGCAGTGTGATGCAGAGGCCTGCTATCTTGAGGTAACAGGTAGCTATAGGCAGCCGATCCTCCCACCACTCTGATCTTAAACAGCACCCTTGTGTTCTGTAGATTGATGGAAAGTGTTAGTGCTTCTGGAATTATGTACTTTATCTCAAGTCTACCGTGGATCAATGTCAATGCTACCAATAACTCTAAATACATGCAGTCTGCAAGATTTATATTCGTAATAATACCACAATGAGTTAAAACTACAGTCAGGACAGGCACAATAATCAGTCAATTATATAAGAAGTGATGGTGTGTAATTAATTGTTGATTAATCTGAAAATGAGGCAACATGTATTGCACAGCTACACAAGCGTTTGTCACTCAGAATGTGTTCTTATTGTTTACTAACTCTTTTTAAACATGATACAATTAATATTAGCACTCTTGGATATTTGCAGTGTACAGTTTTAATAAAAAGTCAATATTGCAAGCGCCCCTGCTGCCTCAGCGGAAGAATCAACATAAGTAGTTCATTCAGTGTTTTGTTATTGAGAATTAATAAAGTTAAACTGAAGGTTTGAGGGTTTAATTCAAACATGTTAAAATATTTAATAGCACAATAAAAATCCCAAATTCAAGCCAAATATCACAACTTTGCGCTCACATAATTCAATAGGAAGAAGTAGAGCTTGTCTGATCCTACCACTTCACTATATCAGTCACTGATATATATTATTCACTTCTTGTGGTCAACATTTACCACGTCACCAACTTTTAGCATTAGGAGAAGGACAAAGATGTGTAGTAGAAAGTTTGCTGAGTTTGAAGATCGCTTATTCAGTAATATAATGGTTGGGTACAATAGACAATGATAAATCATAGTCATTGTGCTTCATCAGTGGAAACTCGGTTTTCGTCATTCATTCAGTCCAAAAGAACCATCAAAAACCGAAATGTGCAAAAACTAAGGCAATTTTTCCCCATAGGGAATCATGTAAATCCAATTAATGAGTTCCAGACACCCAAAATACTAACAAAAACACATTTTGGAGACAAATTAAAAGTTGTTTTCAATTTCAATGTCGCCGTCCATCGTGGCGAAATTTAATTCATTTCCAGCAGCTCTGCAAAAATGTCATAATGAACTTAATCACTTAATCACAAAATAAAACAACCAAGGCAAGTCATGAGAGATAAGAAAAATAAGAAAATATAATAAGAATAAATAATAATATATATAAATAAATACGGAACAGATCACAGCAAATTTGTAGTGCAGGAATACATAATAAATAATAATAATACATGATACATAATATTAATAAGACATAATACGGTAATAAGTCCAGTCCTGTGTGTGTTTTTATTGCTCCCCCTGTGTTGTGTTGAAAAGCCACATGGCGTGGGGAAGGAACGATCTGCTCAGTTTTTCAGTGGAGCAGGACAGTGATAGTAATCTGCCACTGAAAATGGTCTTCTGTCGGAAGATGATGCTGTGCATTGGATGATGCTGGTCGTCCATTATGAAAAGGAGCCTATTCAGTGTCCTTTGCTTTGCCACAGATGTCAGGCTGTCCAGCTCAGTACCAATGACAAAGCCTGCCTTCCTCACTAGTTTGTCCAGGCGTGTGGCGTCCTTCTTCTTGACGCTGCTCCCCCAGCACAATACTGCATACAGGAGGGCACTAGCTACTACAGTCTGGTAGAAGATCTGTACAGCTTCTTGCATACGTTGAAGGACGCCAGCCCTCTGAGGAAGTACAGACGGCTTGCCCTTTCCTGCACAGAGCATCTACTGTATGTTGGCAGTCTAGTCCAGTTTATCATCAGATGCACTCCCAGATATTTGTAGGTGTGAACCATCTCCACACGGTCACCTTTAATGAGAACAGGTTCTGGGTGTGTCTGTTTCTCCTAAATTCCACCACCATTTCCTTGTCTCAAAGTTGTTGAGGTGCAGGTGGTTTGCGTCGCACCAGCTGACAAAGTCGTGAATCAGTTTTCTGTTCTCATCCTGCTGTCCATTCCTGATACACGATAGCCGTGTCGTCCGCAAACTTCTGTACATGTCAGAACTCAGAGTTGTACTGCAAGTCGGACATGTACAGGGTAAACAGAACAGGAGAGAACACAATTCCCTGCGGTGCTCCCGTGCTGCTGGTCACAGTGTCGGATCTGCATTTCCCCAGTCGCACATACTAAGGACTGCCAGTCAGGTAGTCTGTGATCCATGCCACCAGGTGTGATCCTACTCTCACCTGTGTCAGTTAATCCCTGAAGATGGTGGATGGTGTTAAATGCGCTGGAGAAGTAAAAAAATGTAATCTTCACAGAACCACTGCCTCTGTCCAGGTGAGCGAGAGATCGGTGGAGCAAGATGATGGCGTCCTCAACTCCCACTTTCTCCTGGTATGCAAACTGCAGAGGGTCGAGTGCATGGTGGGTCTATGGCCTCAGCTGATAGAGCAGCAGCTGTTCCATGGTCTTCATCACATACGATGTCAGGGTTACCAGCCTGAAGTCATTCAGCTCACCAGGATGTGGTCTTTTTGGGACTGGAACAATGCAGGATGTCTTCCACAGCTGTGAACCCTCCCCAAACCCAAGCTCAGGTTGAAGATGTGCTGTAGAGGGTCTCCCAGCTCCCACACGCCAATATGCAATGTACCAAAAGGAATTTAAAACAATAATGTCAGTAAACGGATACAACATAAATACGTATAAAATAATGTAAATGAATCATTTTCACCTCACGAGAGCAATCAAATAAGCACCTTTGATGCTCAAGATGGTTGTCAACAAACATTTGCACTTTTTTAAGGTTTCAAAACAATGGAAACCCATACATGCTGCCAAGTGTATTCGAGTTATAATAACAATTTGGATATTTGCCATCCACACTGCAATTGGCAGTGAAGTCCGTTTTCTGTGTGGTGAGTATTCTAAAAAGCTCCACCTGCTTGAAGTTGTATTGTCTTAAGTTAAGCTCTGGGTGGCGCCACAACACCTCAAAAGAAGAAAGGACAAATCATAAAACACTACAATGATTTCAAAACTTTTGATAATGGAAACATTTTTTAAAAATCTGAATGATTTTTCCAGTCTGAATCCCCCAACACACACACACAAACTCACACACACACACACACACACATGCCCCCCCTCCCTGAGTTGTCTGTGTGGCAAATAATTGGTTGCCACCTGAAGACTCTTGCGGTTCTTTTCATTAAGAAACTGTGATAAAGGCTCAGTCAATAAGGGTGGTGTTGGTATTTATCCTCTTCTTTTCTTGGGATTATTAGCCTTCTGATAAGCCTTATAGTATGAGATAGGACTACCTTAGGAGTTGCCATGACAACTTGAGGCCCTGCAGGGCATGCATGAAGACAGTAGGTGTGTGTGTATAGGGCTTTTGGAGTGTGTGTGTCGAAGGGTTTATTTCATCATACAGGTAAAGTAAATACAATCTCCTTTCAAACAAATGCCCAGTACTCTCTGTCATTGAGTAAAAATACACCACCGTGTACATTGAGGGACTACAGAAACATTCCTTACTGTTGCTTTAAGAGCTTTACGCATTTGTAAGCGGGTGCTTTTAGTGGGTGGTGACACACAGAATCACAATTATTCTTTGATGATTGGGGTGATTACGTGCCTGGAAGGTGCTATTTTTTCCATGAATTGAAGCACATAATGCAGTATATAGACTATAGGCTAAAATAATGCATAAAGTTAACAATAACCCAAAAATGTCACACAATACTTCTCTATAAGAGAGGAGAAATATGATCTCAGGGAAACACTTACATGTGAGAACAACGCTAAAAACACACAGCATTTCAGTATCCATCTGTCCATTTTCTATACCGCTTCTCCTCTTTAGGATCGTGGGGGCATGCTGGAGCCTATCCCAGCTGACTTCGGGCGACAGGCGGGGTACACCCTGGACTGGTCGCCAGCCAATAGCAGGGCACATATAGACAAACAACCATTCACACTCACATTCATACTTATGGACAATTTAGAGTCGCCAATTAACCTAACATGGATGTTTTTGGAATGTGGGAGGAAACCGGAGTACCCGGAGAAAACCCACACACACACGAGGAGAACATGCAAACTCCACACAGAAATGCCCAAGGGAGAACTGAAACCAGGCCTTCCCGATCTCCAGACTGTTACTGTGTGGAATTAAATTATGGAACGGATTGAGTAAGGAACTCAAACAAAGCACCGAGATGACCAAATAAAAAAAAAAACAATACAAGCAGTTGATGTTTGCAAAATACAAGGAAGAAGAGTCTTCACCTTGTTTTGTTATGCTTGTCTATTTATTATTATTTATTTATTATTATACTGTTTATTATATTAATTGTGAAAAAAAATCTTAATTATGACATCATCATGTTGTTACATTACCTTATCATTATTCTATTCTATTAAAAAATCACATATGGAATACAGGAAGTGAATAAAACGTACTACACAAGATGCGGAACGGAACGGATGGGGAGTAGGATTAAATAAGCTTTGCTTCTTCCTACTCCTTTTGGACATGTGGAACTGTGAATTGAATTATGTGACGTATTCCACTGTAACTTGTATGCATTTTCAAATAAAATTAAATCATAAACCATATAACCTCTGTAGTTTGCAATAAATCAACAAAACACATTAAACAGCTCAACACTGTCATGATCTGTGTGCTGCTCTGCTGCTCTCTGGCTGTTTTCTGTTGCAGCACACGTGTACTGGCAGGAGGATCTAATTTGGCACATCTGCATGCAATTAAGGACGCTCTTCTTAAGCTGCAGCCAGACACTAGTCCAGTGCCGGATTGTTACACAGCCTAGGCCAACTACCTGCTCTTTCCAGCATCTAGTTCTCTTGTATCGCTACTCTCTGGTCAGCTACTACAGTGTATGCCTTCCCTTTCTGCAGTTGGGTATTTCCCTGCAGTGGTGAGCGTCTTTGTCCTGCTTGATTGTTCAGCAGTGTTTTCAGTTGTTTTCTGCCTACTTTTTGTGCAGCTTTTGTGTTTTTGTATTTTCCACTCTGCTAGTTTTCCGCAGCACACTTAGTTATACTACCGTTTTCCCTGTGATTAGATCCAGGAGGTTTCTGTTGTACTTTGTATTTTTGTTGTATGTTTTTCCACGTGTGGACATCTTTTGTTAATAAACTCTTTTGTTACGAATTTGCTGTCTTTGCATTTTGGAATCCAAGTCCCGGCATAGCCGTTCCTAACAAACACATCTAATATAAAAGTCACTTTTTTTTTTTTTTTTAACCGGTCATAAAGACGTAAGTATTTATAGTTACTAGTTTCACAAAGGTTTTTTTAAAACCTTGAAATATGTAAAAGAATAGGAGCGTTGTAGTGACGTGTGCCGTTGAAAGCTGTTTCAAGAGAAGGCTGAGTGCTGAGCTTGTGACTTGCAATTGTCTACCAAAACGCTAGAGGGCAGTGTTTTCCTGAGAGTGCGCAACCACAACTCCTGATGAATAGCTAGTTCGCTTCCAGTGTAGTAGTAGTAGTGAACAATTGTGATTGAGGCAACATCCAGATCGTTGATATGGATATCAGGGAATAACGTGCCATATTTCACTGTCTGTAACGGTAACGGCGCTGTAACATTTCAAATAATTAATTAAAGCACCTGTTACTGGAAAACAATAATGGTGTTACTCCTAAGTAAGAGAGCAGCTGTTGACTCAAAACGAACTGTGAACCCTCTGAGCTCTAACATCATCTCTTCTGACTCAAAGCCAAAAAGGAAAATAGTAACGACAACAACAGGAGGGGTCTATTACGCTTTTCATTGTCTATAAGTCTTAAGATGAACAGTCACCGATACCAACCTCTTGATGAACTTACATGACAGTGAACTACACTTAAAAGGCTCTACTGTGTTTTGAAACTTTATGATGGCAAAAGTTCACCGTCTAGATAAAAATAGCACCTCTAAAGATGGAACACAATCTGACCTTAAAGCTGTACAGGCAATGTTTTTAGTAACATTTTAACATTCCCACCTGACATAAAAGTGTAAAAAGACGTTAACAGCTGTTATCAGTAAAATGCAATAACCCTAAAACTTTGATAGTGGGTTAGGGATTTGACAAAGATCATGCATTGCTAGGAGGTGAGTTCCTTCACATACAAACACAGAATTGTTAACTTAGCCATACTGTACTCAGCAGCCAGGACAGCAACCTATATACACTCCCTTCCTCTGTTGCAATAAGTTCCATTGCTGATTCTATGGCTGATTCTATTTTTGTGTAAGTCGGAATACATACCTAAATGAACACTTGTCACTCACACTGTACACAAAACACATGAAGGACATAAAATACATTGATAAAAACACTAAATACAAGAATTAAATTAAACAGTAATAAATGGGAGAATAAAAAAAAAAAACAAACACTATGCTGCTTAGTTATTACTACGATCCTTTCACATGCTCAAGGTTACCGTAGCAACCTGGCAGTTATCTGTAGTGTTAAGGAGTTTTGTGATTTCCCACTGTCTGCTACAGGCTGAGTCCTGACTGTGTGTGTGTTTGCAGGAGGAAGACAGGAGGACTGTTGAGTTTGCCGACGTTGTTTTGGGGCGCTTGCGGCAGACAGTAGCCTCTTTTTTTTTGTTTTTTTGCAATAAAGAGAATGTTGATCAACCACCTCCTCGTCATCCTTATAAAACGTCGGGCTATACACTGTATGTTACAATTCGATCGTTATCCTTTATGATGGTCAAGTGTTCAGAGTAGTGTTGCAGTGCAAGAGCCGCACACAGTGGATTCTTTTCATGTTTACAGACTAAAATTACGGTTTTAAGTAATTTATGGGAGCACTTTCTTAACCACTAAACGTAAGCCGATGAATAATAATAGTAATGACAAAAAGCATGATGGATATGAGGATGGATGTGATGTCTTAGAACAATTTATGTTTACAATTTATTTTGGCCAAATACTAAATTGCATGCCTTGTGAGGGTACATTATAATTCTACTTACATTATTTCTGATGGTGAAAATTCGAATTTGATTTGAAATCAAATACAACGGCTGTCACTCTCCTGGAACCCAATTGTGATTAAGTCCCAAGAGAGCCCACTGCTAACTAACAATCCATCACACCTCTTTTCTGGAACCCTAAAGCGAGAACCGCAAACCCTGCAGCTGATGGCATTACCTGAGCCTGAGCTCTGTTGAGCATCAGATAATAGAGCTTGTTGAGGATACTCTGCTGCAGCTGCTCCCAAGAGATGCTCCTGTCTTCAAGCATGATAAATGGAGGTCCAAACCTGTATAGATAGTTGAGAAAAAAGGAGATGTGATCTAAAATCACCAAGAGGAAGGAGGGCCTGCAAATGCTGTTGGACCCTGACCTCATGTGAGCAGCCTGGGAGAGTAAATTATGCATTTCTGTGTCTCATGTTGGGAACGTTATCAAAGGAAAATGAACACTTGACTGACACCTACGTGGGGTGTATGCGGCCCTCGGAGGAAAAAGTTCAGACACCCCTGTTTTAAAAGGGGTGTAAAAAAAGACTAAAGGGCCTGAAAGCGGAATGGCACAGTAAACTGTAGAAATCATTCATTGACAGGTGAATCAAGTTTAAGGTCACAGTGTTTGAAAATACTCTAAAAGCCTGCCTATTTATTCACTGGCCTTCAGCTCACCTGACAGCTTGCGGGCCAGATCCGGATGTGTTGCAGATGAGGAGCAGAACCTTGGAGGAAGAGCTGCCCTGGCTCAGGTATTCAGTGGACAATGTGCCGGATGATGGTAACCTTTGACTTCCAGGCACAGCCGTGGAGCTATAGGGGGAATTGGGGAGGCTATGGTGATACCCTGCGAAGGGAAGAGCAGAAAGGAGGAAACTCTTCCAAGCCACAATATTGATCAAAATTGAAATAAATACAAAAACAAATAGAATTTACATATGAAAAAACAAATATAATTTAAATAAATACAGTACTTCATACTAAATATTTCACTTTAATATAAAGGTTGATTATTGTGGCTGCAGTTTGCAATGGCCATATTTAAAGCTGTGTCAAATACTTCATATATTGACATGAGGGGAACAGAATATTGGCAACAACCCCCGGTATGATGCACTGCAAGTTAGACAAACATTAAATATTAAACATATATGAAACATTTATACAGTTCTGACAGTGTCCTTATTATCTGTGTAAGGACAAGGTTTTTTTGCACAGATGTTGAATTGGATCTCTGGAGTACCAAATGTAGTGTCCATAGTAGTCCAATGTAGTTATTACACAACAGAAATTTCCCCCACCTACATGCAAATCCTTTACACACGCATGCAAACACACACACACGCACGCACACACGCGCGCACACACACACACACACACACACACACACACACACACACACACACACACACACGTACCCACGCGCGCGCACACACACACAAGCTCAGGGGTGTTTCTCACTATACCCACATAAGTGGCTGCTTAGGGCCACGCAGCCACTAGTGAGCCCCAAAACACTGATATCATCAGTTGTTAACTTGCCATGGGCCCCCATATGTCCAGAACAACTACTGTACAAGCACACACACAGTGATGGAAATGAGTTAATGGATAAAGGCGATGCAAGACGCCAAACCCCTTCTTATATTGGTACCAAAAACTTCAGAGAGCTAACTAACCCATTAATGCTGTTCAACCAGCATAGAGCTATAGCATACTGTATATACAGTATATATTGATATAGGCCCTATAGTATTGGGCAATCCATTAAGGCCACACAAAGCTAATTTAAACACACACACATAGAGAAAATGTGGAAGAGAAACAAGTCTGTAGGTTGACGTCTAGCAGGAAGTAGAAGCATTACTGACTTAAAGCATGCAATTAAAATTAAAGCAGCTGGGATAGGCTCCAGCATACCCCTGTGACCCTAATTAGGATAAGCGGCATAGAAACCAAACTACAGTCTTAGAAGATGATAATGCTCTGTTTTGTCAGCGAAATAAGACATTATGAGAGGTTTTTCCAACGTTTTTGCCTCACTCATCAGGAATCACTTATCAATCAAAAGTGAGCATTATTATCGTTAGAACAGTGGTGTCCAAAGTGCGGCCTGGGGGCCATTTTCTGCCCATAGCTGTTTTTTGTTTTTTTTAATGGCCCTTGGCACATTCTAAAAATACAGTTATACAGGAACTAAAAAAAAACAGCAAAAATGGGGAAAAGAGCAGTAATTTTACAATAATAATGTAAAAATATCAGGAGAATAAAGTTATCACATTCATAACTATGGACATTTTAGAGTCACCAATTAACCTAACATGCATGTTTTTGGAATGTGAGAGGAAAGCGGAGTACCCGGAGAAAACCCATGCACTCACGGGGAGAACATGTAAACTCCACACAGAAATGCCCAACGGAGATTCGAACCTCAGTCTTCCAGATCTCCTGACTGTGTGGCCAACATGCTAACCAGTCGGCCACCGTGCTGCCCTATTCATTATATTATACGAAAAAAAATTGAAATATTTGTAAAAAAAAAAAAAAAAAGTAAACAGCAAAAATGAGCAAGTGTAATGTTAAAAGAAAACAGTTTTTCACCTAGAACACAAGCTTCAGGTGTAGACTGCTTTTTCTTTAAATATATTCAACTTCTTAGCATATCTGCTTGGGTCGGTTTACAAAATGTAAAACATCAACGTGTTCCCCCGCGTCCTTTCATTTTTCAGTAAGCGGCCCTTGGTGGAAAATGCTATGGACACCCCTGCTTTAGAACATGCAATCTACTGTGTGATATAGAAGATCTAGGCAGTGCTGTACACCTTTGCACAAACGTGTCACAAATAAGAAATTGTTCAATGTGATGTTGCTAAAGCCTCCTGCCAGACTCTCATTATCATCTCCTCCTTCAGTTCCCACCTCCCAACCCTGCCGCTCTTTCTTGAAAGTGAGGAGGATGAAGTCAACACCAGTGGAACACAATAACCTAAATGTCACACTTGATCACTATAGAAAAAAAACCCACAATGAGCCTCTCTTTTATCACTGGAGGTAATGTTGAGCGGTGCCCTGCGTCATTGATATACTCACTGGCCACAATATTAGGTACACCCGCACAATGTAAGGACACCCAATACAAGAGCTGGAACAAAAAGTCTGTTTTCACAAGGCTAATAATACTTTGTTGCGACTGACACTGCCCACCACATTTCCACGATTCCATCTGGTCATTACTGAAACAGACACAAACATGCTGTGAGAGATAAAAACTTCAGACATGATGCGCAAGTGAGTGACCTCTATCATGAACAATGTGCACAACAGTGACTAAAATATCCAAGAGGCTGTGGGCTTGGCTCCCGCATGACAAAGGTTGTGGCTGTAAACAAGCATCAGTGGACACACACCACCTGCGCCCTTTGTTGACTGTGAGGAGAAAGATGAGGGACAAGAAAGGAGCGAGAGAACAGATTGCTGCCTTCTTCCAGTCCCCGCTACTATCTCTCAGCTATGATGACAGCTCCATACCATTCATTTGTTCCCCTGTATTTTGCCCTTCTTTCCCGTCACGCTCCCGTTGAAATAGTTTCCAGTACATTTCCTGTATTTTAACTGCATGTTATACTTACACATTAAACTGACAATGGTTTCAGTGGGTCATTTCCCTTATTTTCCAGAAAATGTCCCTTATTTTCAATTCCAAATGTTGACATGTATGGACAGTTGAAATCGTGCACTAACCATACAATATAAGGAGGAAAAAGGACAAGTACACACCAGTTTTATTCATATTGAGCAGTTGTAATGTTATTGCTGCCACCCTGTGGTAGTAGAAGCACATTGCAAATAAGGCCGCAAATCATCAATTTTCTTGGTTAAATTACACACTGCTTAGAAAATGGATGGATAGATGCATGGATGGATGGATAGTTTTGCTTGCAAGCATTTTTTGTTCAATAATGCATCGGAATTTATCAAGTATTATTAACATTTTAAAGCTACAGCACTGATAAATGTGAAGTACTCATTTGAGAACATCTGGTAAAAGAATAACCAAAGTAAAGGATTTTGTTGCTCAATATTCAAAAATGCAATATTTGCTTGGTTTTAGCCTTTAATTAAGGGAACCAAAGCTGAATCATCTAAAATAAAGTGGCTCCCACATACTTTTTTTTTGTATGCAATGCCCCGTGGAAAATGTTTGGACACCCCTGGTTTAGAAAAAACTCAATTGTAAAACATTAGTGTAGTCTTTTCAGTCATGTGATGAAGTTGATTTGTTTGATTGTGATGCTGTGAAAAATGATGAGGTTTTGTAACTGTACACTTGTGTGGTTTGACTTTTGAAAACAATAGTTGCATGAAATATAATTACGTTTTTTTTTTTTTACAATTTTCACAAAACAATCTTCTCAGGGGGCAATACATTTTGAATGAAACTTGGGCGCTTTTTTATTTCTTTTTTTTCCCTGGACAACTCTTGGTTTTAGTACCGGCATTCAAAAATTTGACCAAAAAAACAGAAACTGACGGTGGATGCTGAACCGCGGATGTATGGGTACCCACTGTATAGACTTACTTTCCTGTAACTCAAGACGAGGCTGACATTTTGACACATTTTGGAATATATCGTCTTCATCATTGGGGACTTGAAATATACTGGTAAACATAAACTCCCGCATATAAGGTAAGGTAAGGACATCTTTTAAGAAAAACTACTTACTGTTACAAGCCGATGCTTAGTTGGTAAGTGTATGAGGTACAACTAATCGTCAATAGTACTGAATGTATGGAAATCCATCTAAAAACAAGAGTTTATGTCACACGAGACTGCAGTTACCCTATTGAGATGTACACAATAGGCAGGTGAGTATTTATATATAAAATCGTGTATGAAGTGCATTCTCTGTCCAATATTGTGAGCTTTTAAGTCTTTAAAAGCATATTTAATTCCATGGCTCTCTGGTGTCCACTCCATAGGGAAGCCGCTTGAATCACCTAAAAAAAATGTGCTGAATCACAAAGACTAAAATTACTCTCAATCCTCACTGCTTCAGGTTGTATATTTACTTAACTGTAGAGAGTACTAGGTGTCTGGCAAGGGAAAGGCATTCTTTAGCGCGCAGGGGCTGGGGGGCTAAAAATAACATTGTATATATTTTATTTCATTTGGTAAACTTTAACAATATTTACTCATGATTTTTTGCAAATTATTCAAACTTGTATACACATGCATTTATTAATAAAAATAATGTGTATTCAGCACTGACTAACAATTACAAATAATAATAAAAAAAGATACACAGTATATTCAATATGTGGGCGCTCATTCACATGAGACAGCTCTAGTAAGAATAAATGTTTTCAATGCGGAGACGTAGTAGATGGCTTTCATACATTTATGTAACGAAAAGAGTTCAGGTGCCGTCATGCATAAAAAAAGCACAATGCAAGAATATGCAAAACAGCCTGCAGACAGAGACCACTTCCTCAACAAAGTGGGAACGCTATGTGGGTGTCTCATGAATCTGAATGCGCCAAGTCAATCAGACTGGGAAAGAGAGGAGGCTGGATGAACAGTAGAACATTTGACACGAGGAATGAACAAAATCGGGGCAGGAGTGATGATTAGATGCATATCCTGTTTCCATGGATACCTGAGTGTGGTGAAGAGCCTCCACGACCGTAGTGAGGCGCAGTTTGAAAGGCGTAGATGACGTCGCTATCAGCAATTGCTGTCAAGTCATCGTCGTCCGAGAAGGAACGCTGAAACCCTGTGGAATACAATTCGGCCAGGATGACCTGCACAGAGAGCAAGGGAGACATTACATCGATACTCACGCTGCCTGCAACAATTTCTCTCAGTCTGTAGTTCTTGAAATGTTAATTTGCAGTAATAATACGAAAGTGAAATTCATTTGCACTGTAGCGGAGCTGAACCAGGGAAGAACTTGCTTTGCAAAACTCAACTCACACTGAGGCTTTGTGCAGGAAAAATAAACGCTGCTTTGTCAGCAGCTCCCCAAAGTAAAAAAATTATGAGAAAAGTCAGCCGCAACAAACACACAGAGACTGATAAATGAAGGGACATGGGCCTCTGCACAAAGAGGTAATATTAAAGGCCACCTCTTTGCAATGAATGAGTGAATGTCTTCTGAATTAAATCAAATCCTGAAAATAATTCAAAACAAAAACACAATGTTTAATCCCAAATAGAAAAAGCACTCTAATTCAGCAATTGAACAGAGTTAAAAGTCACATATTATAATTTGTTTAGGGCTGTCAAATGATTAAGAATTTGAATCAGATGAATCAGTTTTTAAATCAATTATCCATGATTAATCACCATTAAGGCCCTGGCACACCTTGACGATTTAGGCAGCGCCTGACGTGATCATTTTGATGGCATACGTTGAACTGCCGATGTTTTTTTTTTCAATTTTGGGCGTATACATAGCGTATTCATAACGAGGTCGACGTAAACATGACGTATTAGTAACTTATATAGAACGTTTCTATAACTTATAGACAACTTATATCAACGAATGCGTAGCGTGTTGCCGGTGTTCACAACTTATGCCCAACGGCCAACGCCTGTCACACCTTGACGATTTAGCCAACGTATGAAAAATATGCTGGTGTAAGTCCAATAAGTTATGGGTAAGTTTTGTATAAGTTAAGAGCACGCTGAAGCACGCCGGCAGACGTCATAGTACGTCCAACTCGTCCAAAAATTTTGTGCATGCACAAAACATTTTGACGTATGTCAACGTATGATTTATACGTCCCGCATCCGCGCGCAATAAGTTATGCGATCGTTGACACCCGTTCACACACGTTATTTGTAAGTTACGCACAAGTCGTAATACGTCAACATACCTTGAGACAGAACTGTCTTCTTGGCGAGTGAAGATGAAGGCTGTTGTTATTGTATTTGCAGGTAAGTTTGCAGCTTGACCAGTAGAGTGCACTGTGACACTGGGAATGGAACTAACTTGTTTTGATTTTTTTATCAATTTTATTAATGCATTAGCGAGTCACAAATCCATGAGTGGTAGCGTATGCAGCCTACACCAGGGGTCTCAGACTCGCGGCCCCATCTTAATATGAAAAACGAATATTCGTGTGGCTCGCAACTCGTGTGCCAAGCTGAACGAACCAATTACGGTGAGGTATATGGTCTCGAGGGCGGGACCTCGGCCGAACAAACCAATCACGGTGAGGTATATGTCTCGAGGACGGGACCTCGGCCGGGCAGCACGTCCAACGCCTCACCACCTTAACTCGTTTGCTCGCTCATTCATTCATTCCTCGGAGACAGAGCGGAGTAGCGGCTTCACGGCTTCTCCTCTGCCCAGCTGAGTGGAGGAGTTATAAATGACTAGTAAAATAGATAAATGAACATTTGACACTTATATGTATTTGTTTTCAGTGTATTTTCCAGCATACTTAAATTTGTTATGAATTGAGTTACGAAATGAGTGATAAGACTATCCACTTCATGTTTTTCCACACACACACACACACACACACACATTATAAAGCCATTTTTCTCATGTCCCAGGTGTCCCTGAATGCATCTCGCGTTCTTGTAATGCGAATGAGGAAGTGTTGTTCCCAGGATGAACAGACTAGAGATGAGTTGGAGATACATACAGTATATGATGTTTCAACTGTACAGCTTTGATGTGTTCAGGTCAGAATGAAAGAGTGTTGAATCTCAGTGACTGTGTGGGGACGCTCCACTGTGCTCCGTCTGCTGTCATAACAGACAGGCATGCTTGCTCTGGTGCACATACGTTAATTACAATAAAAAAAATGAACGTAATAAAATAAATTAGTTACCGCCGTTAAAATAACAACGTTGACGTGACTAAAATAGCCAAAATGTTACCATGCTAACAGTTATCATGGTAAGTACCGAAAGTGCTAAGACAGTTCTATAGTGTCCCTACATCATGCCGTGTAGATATTTGCATTTTGACATCATTAAAATAGCTCAAAGGCTAACAGTGGCATGTTACTAGCATGTTAGCACCTAGCAAGATAGCACTATGAGTGGATGCTCTGCGCTGCAGGCATGCTCATAATAACAAAAATTATCTAACTTACAGGTCCCAATTCTGTAGCTGACTGAGGCATAGTTGGCAAAGTCCCAGACTTTAAGATGTGTAGCGGAGCCTGTTTAATTATTTATTTTTGCATAAAAAGGTGGGAGTGCACACTAGGGGGGCTCATCTAGCCACGGGCAAGTTAGGCGGTATTGCCATTAATCCATTCCAAAAGGCCTGATGATAACCGAAAGCCAAATCAATTTTTCCCATAACAAATAATGTAAATCCAATTAATCTGTTCCAGACACTCAAAAATAGTAACACAAAACCATTTTACAGAGAATAACTATAGTTTTACATGCAGAAAACAAAGCGGAATACATGTAAACAATGAATGAAATGCATAAATGAACATTTGTGCATTTAAATGAACATTTAACATGACTTTTACCTTTACTGAAGACTAGCAAACACAGAGATGATGGGGGGAAAAGGGGAGAGATGGCAGAAACTTCACTTTAAAGAGTGGACGGTTAGAGCATTTACACACATTGGCCATGCTCTATCTGTAATGTGTCTCCCTTAAACCGTTCCCCCTGCAACATGTGTTAACGAGGAACCTTTACATTACACTCCTATTGTAACGGAAGCTACGACTTCGTTCTTGAATTTAATAATCTTTCTTAGCTTCTTTACCGAGTTCTGGTTCTTGCAATATATTTAACTTTTAAAAAAGCACAAGATTCGTATAAGGCTCAGAAATACGCAGTGTTCTTGAATGCCTCCTGACTGTAAGGCGAGCTTTGCTAATTAAAAGGAAGAAAAGAGACAGGTACGAGTTGCTCATCGTTCTGTGTGCATTCTGATACAATAAACAACCCACCATAAAGATGATTAAAGGAAAACTGCACTTTTTTTTTTTTTTTACATTTTGTCCATCATCCAAAATCCTTATGTGAGACATGAACACACATCTCTCTTTTCTGTGTATTACATGTTATCATAAATGTGCCTGTTACTACATAGTTATAGCATGTATATGAAACGATAAAACCTTGTTGGAAGTTTTTGGGGGTGTTTTAGTAGCGAGCTTCATAGGCAGAATACTGTAGGTGTGCCCCATTACGTGTATTAATTAGCTGCCTTTTTTTTTTAGGCTTTTTTATATTTTTAGAACACACAGAAAAGAGACATGTGAAGACATACAGTATGTGTTCATGTCTCACATAAGGTTTGTGGATGACGGGCCACTGAGTCACCAACACGTGGATGTTTTGTTTGTCAGTTTATCAGGCACACTGTTAGGCCTTACAACAACCAAAACACTGTACGGAAACCTAGACTTATTTTTTGCAATCATTTTCGTCAAAAATCCAATCCTTCTAAAAACCGGAACATACAAAAACGTTGTTATAACATAATTAAAAAGTCAATTTTGCATAATAGGGGATGTTTAAAGCAACAGTCGGGAATATGTTTTGTTCCAAGTCCCCTACTGCAGTTGTAAATTGGTATTTATTTTGCAAGCCAAATGGTTATTCCAAATAATCGGTGATAAACCTGTATTTGTTGACCAAGGTGAAATTGTTTAAACACTGCACACACCTTCAGAGTAATGTGAGCATGAATGCTCAATATAAGAGATGTATGACGATTATAGACAACTGAAGGTGATCTTGTGTAACCATGGCAATGACAGAGATACTATTCACCTTTTTTTTACCAAGCCAGTGTACCATCAACATGGTACAAGCTTCAGGGTAGGGTCAAGTAGCTACATAATGTTACTTTATACTGCCAACAATAGAGTAAAAGTGCTGTGCTTTCACGGACCGTGATAGTGCGTTACATGGAGTTCATGGAATAGACGGCCTCACATCATTTCCAGGTCAAATAATGTAGTGCCCTACACAGTGTGTACCTGGTCTGGAGAGATGCCCCCCTCCTCAGCCACCATGGCTCTTAAGGTAGACAAGGAACCAAAAAGAGGCACAGCGAGGCCCACCCGCAGATACCTTTGCCCCTTGGTGCTGAACACCAACGTTACACACATGGGCCTGCAAACAGACAGTGACATTCTCTTAAAATCAGCCTGCTGTCATACACGTAAATCAGTGTTGTTATGCACAGACTGTACAATGCAGAGAAAAGGTGGGATTAATTATGTGACCTGAACAGGATAAGCAACGGAAAATGAACAAATGAATGAATGAATGGACGGACCTAAAGGACACCGCTGGCTAACTCAATCATTTTGGAAGACATATTGACTGAAAAACAGCAAAACAAAACATTCCCTAAGAATAAGCAAGACATGCACTGTTGTGCATTGTATAATCTAACACATATTTTGGGGGGGATATAGTTGATTCGATGATGCTGCTGTATATAATTCAATTTCACAAGTATGGATAATCTCATTTGTCTGAGCGTGACGTCATATGTAAGTCCTATTTCTCAGACAGTCTCTGAATGTCCCCTCTGAATGTATGTACTCTGATGCATGATGCAAATTGTCGTTCTGCGACACTTACAGAAATTGAAACATAAAAATATAAACATTTACAGAGAGATGGAGTTGTATCACAGAGAACAATGCATTAGCTAAAAATGTAATGTTCCTAGTTTATAGTATATCGTGTGTTCAACTGTATAAAATGCAAGCAGTGTCTGCGCAGCATCTGAGGAGCAGTTTTCATCCTTTACGATGACCCGAGATAAGATAGTAACAGGATGAGAGTTACAGGAAATAGATATGTCATCACAAAACTAATTCCTGCCTTGTGTTGGTTTATTGCTTTGAGTTTTAAGTTCTCATGACACCAAAACACATGTTAATCTTGCTACTTTCGGCATGAAAAATAGCACTGAAAGGCATAATTCCTGCGTTAGATGCGTGCTCAAATATTGACATATTAACCCTTGTTTTTTTTTTACACTTTCCGCCACTGAAACCAGTCCTTCCGGAGACTGGAGAAGCAGGAGGAAGTGACGTTACCTCAAGAACCTTACCTCTCGGAACTACCCACAGAATACATTGTTTCTATATTGTTGTGGTTAATGTTTTTGTTGATTTTCTGTTGTGTTATATTTTTGTGATATTATGCCCGCTCGTTGTGTGGCAGGCATTTCCTCGCAAATTCCCCAAGTCAGATTGTTTGGTATTCTTATTATTTTAAATTACATTTTTAAATTTAAGACACACGGAGGATGACTTGCAAAGTAAATATTCACATTTCCTCTCACTTTCACTGTATTACTAATAAATACTTCAACAATAAATGGCAGCTGTCTTCTCTAACCGCCCTGTTTGTGTCCCTAGCTTCTGGAAGGCCTCTTTGGTGGCATCATATATCATTATCGTCACATGTTGAGTTCCAACATAGTTTGATTTAAAACAGGGGTCCCCAACCACCCCAAAGACACTTTAAAAAAAAAAAAAAAGGTTTTGTAAATAACTACGTCAAATAACATGTAAAAGAATATCAATTTGGAAAGATATTGTTGTACAATAATATGTATGTTTAAAGCCCATCATTATTGCATATAGTTTTGTTTCATTCTGTTTCGCCTAGTGTTTCCCAGCAGTCCATGAATGCAACAACCATAGTTGTGAGTCACATAAAACTTTGTCCGATGCTGTCACAAATACTTATATTTTTCTCTTTTCTGTGACTTTTGTTCGGTACAGTGAGACAAAATATAACGTGCAGCACTTCATTGTAAAGGCCGGAATTGTGTTGTTGGCACTCATCTTTCCTTCATGTTAGGCTTTCACAACTTAGATGGTCATCTTAAAAAGACCCCCAGTTACACAGCACGTTAATTAATAAATAGCATTACATTGCATATATTATACTCCAATACCACCCTCTTTTCACACATAAACCAACCAATCACAGTGGCCATTTGCCCCCGCTCTCACAAACATTGGCCCATCTTCTTCTTTGGTGTTTGTTTCCTTTCTTTTGGAGTTAATGCCGGTTGGCAAACTAGCTCATTTGCACATTACTGTCAACTACTGGGCTGAAGTGTGGAGCAGAAGTTTGTCCACAACAAAAAATATTCAATAATAATTACATAAAATAGGCAAATTAAGTAAGTAGATTAAATTTACTCGCAATGACTAAAATTTTAGTTGCAAAATGTGGCCATTTAGTCTAGTGGGAGCCCTGCTGTTATTTCAGATGTTCAGATGAACTCCTTTGTCAAGCAGAGGCAGTTCTGGTATCAGAAACTGATGTACACTCCTGATCAAAATCTTAAGACCAGTTGAAAACTTGCTAGAATTTGCATTTTGCACATTTGGATCTTAATGAGGTTTTAAGTAGAGCTACAATACGCAAAAGCAAGAAGGGGGAGTGAGACAAAAAGCATTTTGAAAAAGTAATTTATTGAAAACAACAATTAAACTGAAATAGGCTGTTTTTCAGCCCTCAGTCATGAGGGATGCCCGCTGCAACATCTGCACGTAAGCATTCGCCGTTTGACGACCCTGCACCACCTGAAGCGCCAGTGTTCCACTGAATGAAAAAGCACCCCAGACCATTATGGACCCCTCTCCACTGTGCCGGATAGAAAACATCTCAGGTGGGATCTCCTTGTCATGCCAGTAAGCCATCTGGACCGTCAAGGTTACCGGTACATTTTTTCTCATCAGAGAATAAATATTTTTTCCACCTTTCAATGTCCCATGTTTGTGCTCCCTGGCAAAGTCTAAACGGGCAGTTTTGTGGCATTAAAGACGAGGTCTTTGAATTAGTTTTTGTTTTTTTAAACCCTTTTCCCACAGACGCCGTCTGATGGTTATTGCACTGCAGTCGGCACCAGTAAGGGCCTTAATGTGAGTCAAAGACCGCCCTGTGTCTTGATGGACAGCCAATCGGATCCTCTGGCTCAGTGCAGGTGTGATTTTTTTGGGTCTACCACTTGACTTTTTTGTTCCATAATGCTCAGGATCTTTCAAAAAAAGTTTAGAATGACTGTCTTACTGCACCCAACCTCAGCAGCAATGGCACGCTGCGAGAGGCCTTGCTTATGCAGCTTGATAATCCGACCACATTCAAAAAGAGAAAGCTTCTTAGCTTTAGCCATCAGGAGGGCATGACAGTGTGAATGCCTGACAGAAAATGACAATTTTGAGCAGATTTTGGCTTTTATAGCCTGTGGTCTTAAACTTTTGATCAGCTGATAAACAGCCTATTTCAGTTTAATTGTTGTTTTCAATAAATTACTTTTTCAAAATGCTTTTTGTCTCACTCCCCCTTCTTGCTTTTGCATATTGTAGCTCTACTTAAAACCCCATTAAGATCCAAATGTGCAAAATGCAAATTCCAGCTATTTTTCAACTGGCCTTAAGATTTTGATCAGGAGTGTATTGCCAGCTGACTGCTTATTCTGTAAATGTTGAAAAATGAATATATACAGGACATGTACTGTATGTAGTAGCAATGTACAATGTATTGGGGGGTGTATGTATGGGTAGGATAATGACAACTTAATTTTACTCGTATTTTACAGTTTACTGGTGGATGACAGCAGTATGACAAAATGTTTTATTAAAGAAGTACTTTCATTTTATGATTGTTTTTTTCCAATCATTCTTTAGTGTCATGAGCCCTTTAAAGTATACTACTACGTTTGACACATCATTTTTACTTGCCCACCTCACAGGGGAACCTCCACATTTGAGTAACTTGAAGCAGGGGGTGGTGCACAATAAATATGCCTCAAACGTTGCAGAAAAAAGGTCAACTGTCAGCATATGCTACAATACCTCTACAACTTATATTGTTAACTTATTTTAAGAATGGTAAAATATCGCTTAAAACATTGCCTGCACAGTTAATAAACATTTCATCATGGCGAAGGTTTGACCCTGGAACAGATTAATTCAAGCATTATTTTCTATCGGGAAAATTATTTTGAAACATGAACAAATCCAAAGTCGACCGGTCTCTCTTCATCACCTCTTTTCATCACTCATTTTAAACACAGCGTTTATGTTATTAAGCGATGCTGCTGCTGTTGGTATTATCTGAAGCACACAGGCATCGACGTCCTGCTGCCAGCCCGCTCATGCTTGATCTTTCGGGACATGAAACTCCGCATGCCTTCTGCTTAGATAATGCTGCAGTAGTACTGCACAATGATACAAGTTTGTGTGTTCTGCATAGGTGAAACTAAGACATACTTACTAAGCATAAATGTGGAGGTGTTATAACGTATATACTAAATATACTAATACATAACGAACTTGAAATGGTCGCATTTATCCTAACTCAAGCATGTCCTTTTAGAATGTTCCATACATCCATTCATCTTCTATGCCACTTATCCTCACTAGGGTCACAGGGGTATGCTAGAGCCTACTTTTAGAATGTTGTCATTGCAAATGTAATTAGGTAAAAAAAATATATACGTATATATATATATATATATATACATACATATATATAATATAAATAATAGGGTATGATCAAGGTCATTTTTTTTTCTTCTGTTATTTATCATGCAAAAAGTCAGCCCTTGCGGCCCGAGAGGACATTTGCAACCCACAGTCACAAAAATGAAATTAAACATGGCCTGCATCAAAAATATTATATCTATATCGTATATCTATATACAGACCTGATCAAAATCTTAAGACCAGTTGAAAAATTGCTAGAATTTGCATTTTGCACTTATTTGGATCTTAATGAGGTTTTAAGTTGTTTTAAGTACTGTCTTAAAATAAGTACAGTCTAGATATAACTGTTTAATCAATTAATAATAATAACAATAATAATAATAATAATAATAATAATAATAATAATAATAATAATAATAATAATAACTTTGTGAATAATTCCAAGGAGTTTATAGAAATGCTTTATTAAATAATTAGCTGAGTAGATGCCAAGTGTGTCAAGGGTTAAACAGAAACGTGATGGGGAAGAACAGCTGGCATCAGCCAGGGTCACCAGCCAGATATGACCCAGAATGTAGTCAAAACTGAAACATTGGCCGCAGCAAAGGAATGTTTTGTTTATGTCAACAACTACACAAAGTGTTATCGGGACGGTGAGGGAGCCGGCTATCATCTTCTGGCGTCACAAGCTTCGTCAAGGAATTCAGGAGAAAGTTATCTTTGTGGGGACTGACACCTATGGTTTGAGCAAACAAGTATAAAAATGACTGTGGGACGTTCGGGGGGAGCTCTCTTTCATTTCAGCCAGGAGATGGGTACAGGTGAAATGAAACGGGGTCCAGGGTTCTGTAAGCTGCGGAGCGCTATCCTGTCTGACTTATTTTTCAAATATCCTGTGTGAATATTGTTTTACCCATAAAAAGGATTATACAAAAAGTCCTGTTTCAGGGACCACAAAATGGGTCAACAGTTTAAAGCTGTTCTGCAGAAATGGAGGTTGATCAAGCCCTGGTAGTTGGTACAACTAATTCCTACAGGTGTTCGAACCTCTGGAGTACTTACTACCTCCTCTGTCTTCAGAAAAGTGTTTGGAACACACTGTGGTACTATACCCTTGTGGACATCAGTTGAACAGCATTGGACTGGAGAAAGTACTTTGTTGCTGCAAAACTGGCAAAAAAGGGAATTAACAATGGAGGAGGGACAGACCATCTTAACACTTAAAAATTTAGGTTTTTCCTCCAGAGAAATTGAAGTGTTCTAAAACTTTTGACAGGTAGTGTGTGTGTGGAAAAAAAAGGACTTTGTAAAGACGAGCTGCGCCATTTTTGCTGATCACCTAAAAGAAATGGTTTGGGCATGCTTGATGCCAGTGTTTTCAGGAAGCTAGTAGGAATGATGTTGCAGGTGGTGAAGATGGCTTCACGGAGGACATCCACTGTCTGCAACTGATCTTCATTTTTGTAAACTTTCCTTGCCATCCATCCTCAAATGTTCTCATTTGGATTTCGATCAGGGGAACATGCAGGATAGTCCAAAAGAGTGACGTTATTGCTCTCAAAGAAGGTCATTGTAAGGTGGGCATTGTGAAAATGTATTTTTTGTTTCACTCTCATTTCTTCTTTTTGTATTTTGAAGCTCTACTGAGAACATCCTTAAGTTCCAACAGTGCAAAATGTAAGATCTTCCAATTTTTCAATTGGTCTTAATATGTTGATCACAGCTGTGTAGACATTAAAGGTTACAAGATGTAAGAAAAAGTTGAAATACTGAATGTTATCAGACAAGAAGCTATCACACTAACACAAATAAGACAAAGTGGGGCTTTTTTTATTTGTTATTTAACTTTTAGGACGTCTTCAAATAATTTGGATTTGTTGTTGTGTGTATTAAGAAAAAGTTAACAAATATAAAAATGCTGCACCACATTCTTACATTTGCCTGGATGTAGCCCTTTATGGAAAAAGTATGGACACCCCTGAGTTATATCAATGGAGAAGAGCAATGATCTGAATATTGAACCTTGAGGCCAACCACTCACATACAACATCTGATAGAAACCCATCGTGTCCTGTTGTGGACACAGTCTGAACTGAACGGCATGACAGCATAAGACTACTACAAGTAGCATGCCATTTATTATTTGGTACTTTATACACTTAACTTGCTAATTATTCAAGATTCATTTTTTTTTTTACTGTTAATTATATATACAGGACATACAGACATAAAAATCAGTCACTTTTAATAGGGAATTATAAGTGAATGTTGCTGTTTGACTACAGATATGTGTAAATGTTTCCATGCATTACCTGGTTTGTCGCAGAGGGATGGGCAGGGAGATACATAAAAACGGGTCAAAGGTGTTGCTTTGCTTAAGGCAATGAGGGCACGTTAGAGACGACCTGGGGAGAAAATAAAAGAGGCAGTAAAGATTTTGTTTCACTCACCATAATTTCTTTTTCCCAGTAAACATTTTATGTTTTGTGACATACATTCCATGACACCATTTTGTCATTACTCTATTGTACTAACGCTTGCCAGAAATATGTCATACACAGTGCTGGCCTGATGAACAAAGGGATATACTTGTATTATGTATCATCAACACAAAGCATGGTGTCAGTGCAGTTACACATTCAGTGTCTGGTCATTTGCATGCAGCAGACTGTGGATGATTGGCAATGAATGTTAAACACTGAATTAGGCCATCTGGGTGGAAAAATGGAGTGCTGTTCAGATCTTAAGCAAAAAACAAAACAAAACACAAGGCCAGTTGTATCTCAGAGAACTGGAGGATAAGGGCAACGGAGACAGCTGAGATCAATATCGAAACAAAAAGAGAGTGACAAAGATACGACAACAAAGTCGACGGGGCTCAGTGGGAGGAAACATTAAATATGAATACAAGGCAGGACAGCCGAGTTGACACAACCTTGAGAGCAAAGAGAACATTGGAAAGGACAACAACAGAACCCGTCAGTGTCTTTTTTTTCTTTTTCTTTTTTTTTTTTTTACACATGCAAGGCAAACACATCAGAGTCTATGCAAGTCCAGTTGCCTCAATCCAACCTTTGCGGAATACCACGCCCTGGATGACCAAGACAGTATTGCGACTTAATTCAAAAGATGAATATAATAAAATGAATAAATTGCTAAGAATCGAGCCAGACTTTTAAATGCATGCACTTCCAGACATGGTGTTACTTTGCACATGCATTGGTTTATATTTTTAGCTTTTTACCATGTCTTTGTCAATCTCTTCACTTTATAATTATAATCCAGAATAGAGCTCCTTACTTGTGCCGAACACTAAAGTGCAAGAGGTGGGTTTTTGGTTGTTTTTTTTCGCAGTTTAGATAATTTATTTTCTCTTTTGCATTTTTGGCCAGTTTACCTCGCCCCAGAATATAAAATGGTAAGATCCTCTCATCCTACATTGTCTTATGACCGAGTCAGGTTGACAACATGTTATGGAGAGACGTCCCTTGTCACATTGTGGTTAAAATTTCACGACTGGACTATATTATGGTTTTTCAAAACTATATCAATTATTAATAGGGGTGTCACGAAGCACTCAGTTCACGAGGTGAGACGATACACGAGATTGGGTCTATGAGAATAACACAAGATTTTCACATTACTTTTTTAAAAAAAAGCACAATGAAAAATTATAAAAAAAACATAGTAATATATTGCAATCTACTTTAATTTCTACTACGATACCTTGCATTTCTCTCATGAGGCCACACTCTTCTGCACTCTGTGTGTATGCTACCGGCCCAGCCTCCACCCACCAAGACAAAGAGACTGACAAAAAGGCTCACTCTATTCATGCTGGTGTTCTATGGAACAAATGCACCACGGTATTGAATCCAATGCAGAGTGAACCCTCTTCCTGCCTGTTTGGTGGCGGGAGATGAGAAAAACAGACACACATGCACGTGGTAAAACACTGAGGCTGACAAAATTAGCAAGTAAATTTGTATTTATTGTGTGGTTAATTAATTTATTTGTTATCGTTCCATGCGTAGTGTCCATGAGTTTTTTTTCTGAACAAAAAATTGAGAGCTCTTGTGACAGGATCTTGTGACACCCCTATTAATTAATAAAACATGCTGTTTTATGGGTGAATACAACCTGTTGCATATTTACTGTGCATATTTAAGCAAATTTTACATATTTTTTTGCTAAATTAAGCATTTTCAAGCATAAAAATGGTTACATTTACTAAAATACAAATGTAAGGCTTTCAGATGATGCATTCAAAAACTCAACTCTGAACCCCTGACGTCACTTCCTGTCCTCCACACATCCAGAACACATTTATTGTAACACACACAAGCATGGGTCGTATGTCTTAAATGTCTACTATATTGGGTAAAGCGGGACTTAAATCCTGATGGGCCCCGCAATTTTTAGGAATTTTTTTGGCTGTGGTTAGCATGTACAGGAAGTAGTGTATCAGAGGGGTTGCAAGCGTGTTGCACTTATGGAGCAAGTCATTCATGACACCCACGTGCTTGCCGCTTGCCCTCCGTTGGTAGCTTTTACATCGTGGGTGCAGCGTGCGACTCGTGCGTGCTAGATGTGCTTCACGTAAGGCTGTCGTACGTTTCACTCACTGGGGATGTACGTGTGTGGGCACTCACTTTGATTGCAAGATGGGCGTACTGGCTTCCTACCACACCTACGGCTGTTGTGACCGGGAGAACCAGAGTGTACAGCGGGAAGAGCCACCCGCCGTGGCCAGGTAAGGTGCATTAATGTCGGATATTCTTTGTCAGCAGCCACCGTGCGTCCACGGAGGTCAAGAGAACCAGGGTCTTGGCCAGGAGAAGCCGCCCACTATGGCCAGGCAAGGCGCATTTGGGCAATGTACATGTCTCTTGCGATTTTCCCCATTTTTGCACGTAGCCAGCACATACGCTGGGATGTAAGTTGTGTAAAGGTGACTATAGGGGTCTCTAGAGAGTTCTAATCATGTTAAAAAACTGTACTTAAAAGGTTGGAAACACGTTTTGTATGCCGTAAGTCTGAAAATATTTAATTTCTAAATAAGGAATCCTACTTTGCTGAAATTCACTTAACATGGTGGGGCCCCAGAACCAATCAACCGTGATAAACGAGGGATTACTGTAGCAAGCGTTCAGGGGGCACAGACCCCTGTCTTCACAGGCTTCTGCTGATTGCAGAAACTGTCATTCACCACTATGCAGTCAGACAATACAAATACAGTCAAACTTGTCTATAGCGGCCACTAGAGGGAGTCTGCAAAAGTGGCCGGTATAGACAGGTTTGAATGTTGACCAGTAGAGGGGAAAAAAAGGAAAAAAAGGGAAAAAATAATAATGTTGACCAGTAGAGGGCACTGCGGACTGCGGAAAAAAGTTGTACAGCACTACTAGGCTTGTTATTATCATGGTTCATGGTTAATGGTTTTAATTCATCCTGAACATGCATATGAGTCAAACAGCAGCACATCACATAGTACAATTCACAATTTTGCATGTCCAAAAAGGAGTAGGAAGAAGCAAAGCTTATTTAATCCTACCCCTCATCAGTTTCACATCAGTTGCAATACATTTATTCACTTCTTGTTCTTCCAAGTGTACTTTGTAGGTCTACATGACAATGTAGTGCAATCATAGCCAAGGTTTTTACTTACTAAAAGGAAGCTAGAGGCTTAATAATAACTGATAGAAAATATCCACGACCCACAGAACAAAGCTGTGCTAGTAATGTCTTACGCTTGTTTTTTATATTTTACTTCTTATACGGCAGAGTGTCATTACAGCTTTAGTTCATCAGGAAGTGACGGGAAGTGACGGTGTGCGTCCCGAGCAGGAGAGCTAGGCTCAGTGCTAGCTGTGAGTTTCGAGAGAGTTGGGAAGTGTGTTTATGTTGGCGTGGCTGTAAAGTCCTGCAGTGTTCTCCGTTGTTAATAAAGCCATTAAAGTGCATGGGCGACGTGAGTTTCTCCTTCTCTTACAACAAGCGGCATTACAGTATTGACCAGTGCGCACCAGGAAATAAACGGTGTCTTTTCTTACAGGCATTGCCGGGACAGCTATGTAGTGGGGCTTGTTTAACCTTTGCCTTGTGGGCAAGCAGGAAGGAGAGACGATACTGAGAGATGTGTGTGTGTTCTGAGCTGCTGTCTGGTGGCCGCGTTCAGTAAATAAAGTTGGCAGAAGCAACAGGAGAAGTTTCCTTCTTTGCTTCGGAGCTGGAACAACTGACAGTTTGTGTGGATCTTGTGAATGATTATGACTGAGCTAGGACTCAGTAATTAAAGTCTACACACGACGGCTTCATTGATTGAAAAACAAAACTTTTTTGTGCATGAAGCTTCTACTTGAGTTGGTAATTTGGCCGCCATATGCGGTCAGATATTGACCAAGGGAGACAAAATGGGTGGCCGCTGGCCGCGTTGGACAGGTGACTGCTATACACAGGGTCTATAACATGTAAATTTGCTGCGGGGGCTTTTTCAGTGGCTGCTATAGGCAGGTGGCCGTTCTATAAAGGTGGCCGCTACGACAGGTTTGACTGTACTGCACTTAATGAATTTTTAAAAGAAATTATTCAATTCACCCTTGGTGGAGGTCTGTGTTCCAGTTCATTGTTTGCTAGTTTAATGTTTGTATTAACTACAACTGTTTGAGGAACACATTTGTTCATTACTGTTTCTCTTTAACACAAATAAAATGAGAATAAACATTTTAGACCAGATTTTTTTTATGAGTCCTTCTTGTGTAACATTTATGATATAAAGCGTTATACATGTTATATAAACTGAGCAATGGTGTTTGTCTAGACCTAGATGGCGTCTTGGGGACAACAGCCCATTAAAAATAGACATCACAAACTGAGAGTGACAGCCAGAGGAGGAGCGAGGCCTTGACAAAAACTCATTCAAACGTCACTGCGCGACGCAAGAGGCAACTCCCGAGTCGGCAGCCCAATGCTCAAGACAAGCGCGGGGTCTAATCGCAAACATTTATTCAGATCAGAGTATTGCGCCGACTCCCTCCATGGAGCATCTCTGTCAGATATCAAAGGAATCGGGAAGGAAGACGAGAGGAAGGGAGACCAATTAAAGCAGACAGGGAAGGAAGGCAGAGACGGAGTGACAGTCGCAGGTCTATAGCTACAACACAAACAAAACACTGCAAATTTGATTGCTCTGATTTTACAAATGGCTGCAACTGATGATCACAGATGCCAGATCTGAGATAGAAAGTTTTTTAACGACACAATAAAAATAAAGTAGCTTCTTGTTAAACGCTTTCATTTTGTTCAGTTCCCAAGCAACTGCAAATAATAGTGAAGGCCCTGCCTTGTCGACTGATCTTTATGTATTGGGTTCTTATATATGAGCAAGATTCTTGTTTATTTTGAATGATAAGCAACGCAAGATGACCTGTGCAGCTTTGCAACACATTGGAACAAAGAGTGGTCTTCAAACATTCGTGAGGGATAAGAGTCTAATATCAGTTGACAACCTTGTTTATTTGAATGATACTCAATGCGCCATGACGGAAGTATCCAAGGCCAAATCTGTTTGAGTGGTGTAATTTTTAAGAGCACTTCTAGGTAATTGTGTCTTATAGCAGTACCAGAACTTGTTCATTTTGAATGGCATCACATTGAAGGTAACTCATTATCTTCATCGTCAGTTTAATTAATACACCAAAGGACAAGTCAGACGTACCTAAGGTCAAAGCAGTACACTATAGGGGTGGGCAACAATGCAAATTTTGGTATCAATCATACACCAAGTAAACACAGTAAATAAAATTTGAATCCTACTTCGCGGAAATTCACTTATTGAAGTTGGGTCTGGAACCAATCAACCATAATAAACAGTTCCGTGGGACAATTGTACATATTTTCTTGCAGTCCAGCAGTTGTTGCCATTTTACACTAAATATCCTCTCTAGTCATGAGTAAATAGCATCATGATGACATTACACCCTCCTCTCTGAAGCAGTTTTGTTTTACTTTAATTATGTAAATGTGCCAGATGTAGCCCCATATTGTCAGTTTGACAAATGCCTGTAGTGTTATTCCAACTGCGACAAACAGCAGCTCTCTTAGTTGTCATGCTGCTCTGAAGTAAAAAGGCTGTAAGGTTGCATATCGTGTTGCGCTCATTGACTTGTGTTCTTTAAACCCTCACGACTGAGTAGAGGCAGGAAAAAACTGTTTTCCTCAGTCCAGCCCATTCCTGTAAGGCGAGCAGTTACAAGATAAGCTTGTTAGCTGTGACGCTGCAGCCGCTAATCACTGACAGACCGTCCAGCTGTTAGATGAACCTAGTGTGCTCGAGACTTAACAAGATGTGTCAATCAAGCTAGTGATTAAAAACCTGCAGTGTGTGTATTAGTGTCTATCAGTGTTACAGGGGTATTGAACACAAGCAGTAGATTTGCAAGTCTTTTCAGTATGGCGGGAATCAAATTTGGATTTCATGGTTTACAAATTTACATGCATTTCTATTTTTCTGATTGAAAGCTGTGTGGTTTTACTTCCAACAGAGGGCAGCAAAACCTTCTCTGAATACCAAGAGACCAATAGACCAATAGTCAGCAATAGAAGTGGAGAATAAATTGACTGGAAAGCCTTTTTACACAAGCCTGAGAGCATTATGGGAGATAAAGCTTCCCTTCAATAAACCCTTACTCCATTGATGGAGATATATAGCACTAATTAATGTCTGTTTAAACTGACAATGTAGCATTCAACCATTGACCATTTTATATAATTCGGATGGTAAGAAACATCATTACATTATAATTTTTTTAAGGACTCTAATGATGATCTATAAGAAAAAAAAATCTTACCATCACTCTTCCTATCCTACAAAATGCAAAATGAATGAGAAGATAGTTACAACTGCAAAAAAAAAGCCTTCCAAAAATGATTCCCGGTGGATATTTGAGTCCACATTTGTTTTGTCTTTAAAAGTTATAACACTTCATCAGGACAGTGAAGGGTTTCAATTAATAAAACATGTATTCATTAGATATATTCATATACAGTAGTACCTCGCATAACATAAACCTCCTTTTACATAAATTCCACTTAACATAAAGAATTTATGTAAAGTTTTTGCTTCATATTACAGAAGAAATTCCATATAACATAAAGCGTCAAGTCAGTACATGTCTTTTTTTTTTTTTCCAATCAACTTTATTAATGACCAGTCCAGGGTGTACCCCGCCTGTCGCCCAAAGAACAGCTGGGATAGGCTCCAGCATGCCCCTGCGACCCTAATGAGGAGAAGCAGTATAGAAAATGGATGGAACTTTATTAATGCCTCAAGTCGGTGCAAGTTCAGACTAACACTTGGTGACGCCTTCTGACGCATCACGCTCTCATTGGATGATTTTCGGGGCACCGCCTCCGCTCTCATCTCATTGGCTGATTATCGGGGCACCGCCTACGCTCTCATCTCATTGGCTGATTATCGGGGCACCGCCTACGCTGTCATCTCATTGGCTGATTATCGGGGCACTGCCTACGCTATACAGCACGTACGTGAGTTTGTGTGAGAGACAGGCTTGTCCCTTCAAACTCCTTCCTCTTCGTAGTCCCCCTGAAACTAACTTAAACAATTAAGTTAAGTTACAAATTAAAATTTTGCACACAGCATTATCGTGTAGTGCGTGTGCGTCTACTGTATAGAACAGTTATAGGACTAGGCTGAGGTCAGTTTTGGGATGAAGGATGTGACTTGGTGAACAACAACCAGAAAACAGGATGTGCTTTAAGATATTAAAAGCAGCAAAACTTGCATCTCAGTAAAAAATCCTTTCAGCTGTATGACAACGTAATAACTTGTATAACCAGAGAACACAGAAAATATAAATGAATGAATGAGTGAAATGAATCCTCATCATCATAATCATAACAACATGGGATACTGCTGTGGTTGTACTTCAACTAAAACTCTGAATCCCCGACGTTGCTTCCTGTCCACACGTCTGGAAGACATTTATTAAAACACACACGAGCTCTAGTCTAATTTATTTCTTAAATGGCCTATTTTCTCTGATTATATCTACTATTTTGGGTAATATTAGTGTAAAGGTGACTGTAGGGGTGTTATTGTATGTCTAGAGGGCTCTAATAATAGAAAAAATCGTATGTAGAAGGTCATAAAGAAGTTTTCTGTGCTCTAACTATGAAAATATTTGATTTGTAAATAACTTGACGGAAATTCATTTATCTGGCAACAATTAACTGCAATAAATGAGGGATTACTGTATTGATAGGGTATATTAGTTGAAACAATAAAGCTTGAAACAATACAGTCAGAAATGAAAAATAAAATGAAAACAAGCTTCTTTTTTTTCCATTTCTACGTTCCAAAAAAGGCTTATTAACATAACAGTCCAACTGTATTTATGTAGTGTTTTGTATGGTTTTTGTACACTGTCTCGGTTATCATACGGCCAAACAGCGCCTAACAAACTAGTCAAGTGCCCAAACAAAGCATCTACACGTTGGTGACCCTTAGATTTGGGACACTATAGACAGATTCTGGCCAGGGAATCCCTTAATCATCTTTTTTGTGTGTGTGTGGGGGTGGTTATTTGTTTATAGAACACACACAGAATGATTAGCAACTCTGCATCTGTCGCCTTCCAGCCTCCTTTCAAGCACTGCGCCCTGCACTGATGAGGTGTTCAAGCCCACTGCATATTTGTGAGTGTTACAGGAGTCTTATTTAGGACGGCTGCAAAATAAAGTTGCAAGTGTCAAAACTTTGATAAAAAAGAAGAAACACAATTGAATTCAAGAAAGAAGTCATGGTAAAATATGCAGGTAGCATCTGTTACAATAGGACTGTAATGCAAAGGTTGCTTAGTTAATGCAGATTGCAGGGGGAAAGGTTTAAAGGAGAAACATAAAAAGTGGGCAGAGCATGTAATGATGATTGTACCTGCTGCTGAAGTTTACAATAAAGTTCAAGTGAGCAAGTATACAACTCTAAACATCCGCTGTGTAAAGTTATGTTTGTAACAACTACAATGAAACAGCGTTTGCATGGCTCTTCCGCCCCCTCCTTTTCTCCCTCCACTCATCTCTGTGTTCACCAACAAGTCTTCAGTGTAAGGGTAAAAGTGACGTTTTATATTTCATTCCTCATTTATGTGTATTTCTTTTTGTTTTCTACATGTAAAATTATAGTTTTTCCCTATAAAAGTGTTTTGTGTATATTGCTGCATGTCTGAAATTGGAAAATTGATTCGGTTTTAGTCGTCTGACCTTTTGGAAGGAATTAATGAGAAAAACCGAGGTTCCACTCTACTGTATCTTTCTCCCTTACACTGACTTCATATTGACCATCTTTATGTTTGCACCACTCGGGGATAAAAGGTCAGTTTGAAAGCAAACAGGAGACAAGTGCAAGTACAGAAGAAAATCTGAATAGCCTGAATCTTCTCACCTGTACTGGGCCTGGAAGTGTTCCTGGACAAAACTGTTGCGGCCTCGAGGCTGCTGTGTGCTGGCCGACCGAGGATTGGATAGGTCCTCCAGTGAGCTGGGTCCCTGGAGACATATTAAAATGATGTTAAGTGTAAACTGTGAACTTTATGGTACCGTTCAGAATTGCCTGTTTCAGCCAGCCCCGCACTGGGCTCGAACACAGGATCTTCGGAATGGGAGGTGAGAGTGCTGACCGCCAGGCTAAAAGTCTGGGCAGTCAACTCGGCGTTCAGCTCGGTTCTTACGGCTGAGGGAGTGAAGTTTACACATACACTTGTGCAGCCTTTTAGACTTCATTTTAGGACAATACCAAACTTCTGTTTTGATGCCAGTGTTCAGTAAAATAATGTTGCCTGGAGGATTTCAGCCATAACGAAGGTCGGTGTGGATGTAGCTCAACTTCCAATAGCTGATATGTTGTGCTTCTCTAGACGCAAACTGCTTGCAGCCACGTAGTGTACATTTTATTTCAGTTGCTTCACGATTAAGCAACAGTTAATTTTACTCAATTGATCCCTCTGCTTGGTTTAGCATTGTCTAAACCAGGGGTCACCAATGTTTTTCCTTGTGAGAGCTACTTTTACAAAATGAAAATGGCCAAGAGCTACTATTTTTGTAACATTTATTTTCAAAGCTTATTTTAAACCCAAACAAAGCGAATATGCTTGTTTTACCAGAACATTAACGAAATGCTGGTGTCCACAACTCACATTTTGTATTTCAGAATGCATTTCTTTCTACTGTTCTTTCATTATTAACTGAAAACCTGAATGAAAAGCAGGCTTGCGGGCACCTCATGTGGTTGTGGGGGGCTACCTGGTGCCCGCGAGCACCACGTTGGTGACCCCTGGTCTAACGCATGAGCTCTAATTAGTGCGGTTCTAGCCTAATTTTTCATGACTTTTCCAAGACATATTCAGGGACAATCTAACCTGTATGCCATGAATCACAACCACAAACACATCACAAGTTGCAGATGAAAATTCCAAACTGCTACCTTCCACAGTGACTGGTGTCACGCTATCTGTCACTTTTTATTCAGGCCACTGCTTTTCTGAGGTCTTTCAATCTTTTAGGTGATCAAGTCTATTCTGAAAGTGTCTTCCCGACTGAGATTACATGAAACTGGCTGCAGTTCACTCTCAAAATACAGCCAAGTAGATACAGTCAAACCTCGGTTTATGTGCATTCCAGTTTTCGCATGATTCGGTTTCCATCAAAAAATGTTTGCCATTTACCTACTGATGACACAGCATCAAGAGCAACTGGGTGTTCAGTAACTTGCCCAAGGACACTGCGACATGATCACGGGAAAACAGAGGATTGAAACCGCAACCTTGAGGTTGGGAGACGACCACTCTACCACCTGAGCCATTCCGCCCCCTAGTCCATTTGACCTGCACTGTTACACAAAATTGAATGTCCAAACAAAGCACAGCACCCTGACTTGCTGTCCTTACATTTTTAATTGAGTGCAAATGCAAAATAAACCGTCATGGGGCCAAAGAAAGTTGCGAGCTCAAGCACTTTGATAAAGAAGGTCAGAAACACGATTGGATTCGATCTAGCCAGGATGTTCAGGAAGTCTGCATCAACAATAAGTTCCATCCATTTGTCATTTTTGAATTATTTCACATTGTTTTCTGCATGTACAGCTATGGGTGTCTGAAACAGATTTATTGGATTTACATTTTTTCCAATGAGGAAAAATGTCCTTGGTTTTGGTAAGTTTTGGGTTTTGTCTAACCTTTTCGAAGGAATTAACAGCGAAAACTGAGAAATCGCTGTAAATAATAATGATCTTCTGTTACTATCCAGCAAATAAAACAGAAGAAGATGGATGGATGGATTGTTATTTTCCAGGTGTTTTCCATTAACAAACAACATTTTGTAATTTTGGGTTCTATTCAAGTGGGCAAACATTAGTGAATTATCTATGGAGGGAGACAGGAACCAGGTTCTACTGTAGACCAGGGGTATGCTAACTGTGGCCCACGGGCCGCTTCAGGCCCGCCAAAGGACTTAATCCGGCCCACCGAGCGTTTCCAAATTACTTTTTTTAACCTTTCAAATAGAAGCTGTAGCTGGCAACTTGACTTGCGACACACAATGTAACCTGCCTACTATCCAGCATGCCTTGTGGGCACTTGTCAATAACAGTTTATGTTACATGTTATTTGTAGCACTTAGTTGTTGTTTATTACTAGTAGTAGTAGTAGTAGTAGTAGTAGTAGTAGTAGTTTATTTATTTGATGCATTGTGTTATTTCGTTGCATCGTGATTAAGTATGTCATTCTGTTTGATGACCACCTACAGTATATATGGACGTCCCCTCGGCCAAATTTTTTTAACCCAATGTGGCCCTTGAGTCAAAAAGTTTGCCCACCCCTGTTCTAGACCAAGACCTGCACAGCTCCAAATTAAAACAAACTCTAAAATGGATAACATCTAATGTCAATCAAAACACTGCTCATCCTGTTACATCAATCCGCTGTGATCCTTACATAAATCCACTCAATATCATCAAGTGATAACATGGACTTGTTTGGCTTTACTAGAGATTTGGAAGGTGCTGGTGGAGGCAAAGCCTCCCTCCAGGGACTTCTCCACTCCAATCCCTTCCACAAGAACATATGTTGTTATCAAATCCCAGCTGATTCCCTGAGGTAGCGTTTCATGTGGGACATTAGTCGGCGTTCCTCTACAGCTCGCTGGTGAGTGTGTGGGTGTTTGGCAAGCAGTCTGACTGCATGTTTGGTGGTATCTTTATGTGGCACATGAGGGCTTTTAGTGTGAAAGCATGCATAACATAATACAATGTGTGTGTGTGTGTGTGTGTGTTTTTGAAGAGTGTTGTTGTTGCTGGAGGACACGATAACAACAAATACGACAGGCACATTGGCCTGGAAAAGACTCGCTGTCTATTTACGCTCCAAAACAATAAGCCCTCAAGAAATAACAATTGTAGTCATCATACAGACATATTTCAAATATGGCCATACTATTGCTGTAAATATGAATTACCATACTTCTTTACACATAGGCTCATTTACTCACTGAGGGGGTACCAGAATTTTGTTGAGAGGAAATAGGGATAGTTGATGTGACTTTGCAGCCTCTTGTGATAACGATATACATCATAACATATATTTTCAACAGGTTACAGGTAGCAAAGGCTCCTACTTTGGCTGCTGACGTATGGGGTAACGCCATTTTCAGTTATTGGACGTGTGCACTCACAGCATAGTTGTGAAGCCGTTATATTATTGTCTCTCTAAACTGTTATTATTCTACTTGTTCATTTCTTGTTCAGAGGTGGTTCCTCTCTGCTGTAACGTGGTTCCAGCTACACTTCTGTTAAAGTGTAATAAGTATTAGTTATTCTTCTGTTGTTTCGCTACTTTACATTCAAGCTAGCTTCTTGGTTCAATGTATTGCCTAGCTAGCTATTTCTCCACCTCCAGTGATAATACTTGTAAGAAATGTAGTTTATTTGCTGCCACGGAGGTGAGGATTAGTCACATAAAGGACTCTTTTTTTTTTATTATTATTTTGCCCATCATCCACAATCCTTTTGTGAGACATAATCACACGTCTTTCTCTTTTCTGTGCATTCTAAAGATATAAAAACAGCTAAAAGGACGCAGCTAAGAATGCACATAGTGGGAAGCACCTATTCCACCTATGACACCTTCTGAAAAAAACTCCAAAAAGTACCAACAACGCCCCATACTTTAGTTGCACTAGTTACATTACATTGACGACATGTTTGTCGGTCTTCATCAACATGCACTACTCCGATAGGCCAATTCAATTAAAATCTCTATCACAAATAGTAAATGGACTTTCACTATCAGTATTTTGCCCAAGGATACTTCAACAAGGTCACAGGAGAACTGATGGTCGAACCAGCAACCTTCAGGTTGGGGGACAACCACTCTACCACCTGAGCCATGCATGCCGCCCCCAGGTTTAGGCCAAATTTATACAGTTTCTATCACAGATTGGTCATACCGCACAATCCTCAACAGGAACATGTTGGTGGTTACACAAAGAACACCCCTAACTCCTCAGTGCAGCATCATTCTGCTCAATACAACATTGAAATGGAAACAGGAGTTCAGAACAGAGGGAGAGTATCCCATATCCAACTATTAGGTTGTCGCAGGTATAGGACGACACCTCTATTTCAAGACCCATTTTTGGAAAAGTATTTTTAAGACAAAATTTCAAATCGTATTTTCAATATCAGTGAAATAACAGCTGGTAGATTAAAAGGGATATCGTATTTCTTTTGCTCAATGTTCTTTGATGACTGCTTCATTGAAAATTTAAATTAGCATCATAACTTCTCTTCTGTTGTGTGCTAACTAACTAACAACCTTTGCCGCACTTTTTTTTTAATACGAGGGAGACGGAGAAGAGCTATGATTCACGTATTGGTCTGCATGTATAAATCTCCAGACCCTCAATAAACATCTCTGTCAGATTTTTCACGGAACAAAATACAATATATATTTGAGTCAACACTGTGTTTACTTCATTTAATATCACAATGCACAAATATCACCCCACTTTTTAACTACTTTTGAAAAACACTGCATTTCAATGCCCTGTGACTTTTCTTGGGAACATTCCAGAGGAGATTAAGTGCTGCAAACGTTGTTCTTTCTTCTCAGATTTATTCCTCAAGATTTAATAATGACAACTAAACTAAGCTTTGAACAAATAAATGTCATGCTTAAATGCTACTGACAGTTTGGCTAAATGAATGAATGCTCCATAAACATGACTGTGAAGCTGTTCTTTTAAGGTGAAATTCCTACATATTGTGGCTTTAAGCTTGACGCTAAGACTTATATCTCCCATTGCGTGTGTGAATCGAGTGAGTCAGTGTTGACAGCACCATCACAGCATTCGATAGGGAGTTATTTCTGTCCAGGGCTGGTCAGGCCAGACGTGAGTAAGCAATAGTGATGTTCATTAGAAGTGTGTATTAATTTGGCTCCTTTTCGAAACAGCAGTTCAAGCGATGCATAAAGTCTTTCAGCTTTTCTCATATTAACTATAACAAAGTCAAAGGGAAAAGAAGGAAGGAGAACAAAAAGGAGAGCGAAATACAGGAAGGTGCGGGCAGACAATAACGATGACAAGAGCACACGGGGAGACAAATTATACAGGACAGAGAGATAAGAAGATCATTTTAAGGTAAAGCGCTGAGGGAGGCAAGTGACAGAACAAGGACAATGTTTACAATAATAATGAGGCCCAGAAATGCTCTTTCTACAATGTCCGGTGATTATATTTATATTTTTCGTGAAATCCTGCTCATTGCATCTGTCCTTCCTTTACTCATTTACTGTGTCAGAACAACTGCTGTGCTGTGGTCATTGAAACAAGTAAACCAGTGATAGCCTAAGAACAAGGATGTCCAGACAGATTAGTTTTATCCTACTGATGATGTGTTGTTGCAATAGTAAAGTTGATATTATTGAAATTAATCGATATTATCAGCCAATATTGGTATAAAAATGTGATATCTGTTCATTTTTTTATTGTGTTTTCTGCCGGTATATTTTCTAACGATATCTATCGGCGCATGAGTGATGACCTCGTGCTCCACACAGCAATAAGCTTGCAAGCCCAGTATGTCCGAGGTCAGGAATTATTTGTCTTCCAATTGTAAATATCCCATTTGCAATGATTGTAAAGCGCTACAAGGGGAGGAGGAGTAAGGAATCTTCCTTTATTACTTTTAACCAAAACTCAGGAAGAATCACTGACACAGCTAGCGTACCTGCAGCAAAATAACAGGCAATGTGCTGACTTTCCAAATTGTGTCGTTGCCAGTAGGGCTGTCTTCAATGAAGGATTTTCATAGTTGAATCTGATTCATTGTTAGATTTTGTTCATATGTAATGTAATGTAATAGTTGAATATAGATTTTTTTTTTTTTGTAAGAGCACCGCTATGACTATGGCGATCCCTACAAATAAACACATCTCATTTGCAACTTTTTGCACCTTAAAGAAAAAGGCTAAAACACTCAGATAAACAAATGTGGCAGGTGTGCAAGAACAGCACCTTTATTTAGTGACACAGAATATAGATGCACAGTCCTCCGCCTTTGGTCTTGTCGGTTTCAGCCGCTGTTCTATCAGCCCGGCTACCTCAATAGCATTGTCCGGTGTTCTGGTTTAATCATTTCTCTGTGACAATTATGATGTTGCAGTCTGGTTGATGTAGAGTCGTAACTCGTTCATTTTATTCACTAAAGACCACTCATTAGCGAGGAAAATGCTCAGTAAGGAAAGTCTGTGCGCTGTTAGCTTGAGCTTAGCTCGTATTCCTCCACACTTTCCTCGCCTTTGCTTACCTTTGACGCCGCGTGCGAGCACTTCCGCCCAGCTGGGTGGTGTGTGGAAATTTATACTGTGGAGATCTCAAGGATGAGTCAAAGACTGATGAGAAAAACGTTGGCGCTGTGAAATCCAATATCCAAAAGCCAATATCCAAACGCTTTTGTACAGCTTGTCAAGAAAGCAGACCCAATATGAGCAAACATAACTACACAACTGTAAATCTGGAGATACTGGGCTTCGCTGTGTGTTTGTGCTACCATCTTAAGTATAGACCTTGTGTTAAACAAACATGTCACAAACACAAAATGAGGCTGAATTTGTATCAAAATAGGCTATTTATAAGAGACACAAAGACTTTCTGTGTAAAAATGTATGCTCAGCAGCAGCCATGGGGCCCCCCATGTAGCCAGAATGGTACAATCGTGATCACAAAATTTTTGTATAATTCAACTGTGGGACTGATAGTCAAATTCTCCGAATCGAATCATCGACTAGTCGACTATTCTAAGACACCCCTAGTTGCCAGCACTATTTAATTGAATTCCTATTTGTGAATTTATTGAGATTAACCCGTTGCCTAGCGGTTGCCTAGCAACAATGCCAAACAAAAAGCAAAATTGTACCAGTCCTCAAAATACGGATCCAAAATCAGAAACCACGCCATTCTGGCTGATGGATGGGGAGGATTTGACTTTAGATGGCGACTTGAAGAATGTACGTGCGGGCCCAGCACCATAATTTACTTGTAGATGCCAAACATTGGATGTTATTTCGTGCCTTGAAGGAGGAGATGAAAGAGCAACAGGAGGAATCTGTAGCACAAATAAGGCGCAAACTAGGAGGCCTGATAACAGATTGGAAATGTACAATCGCAGAACAACAGCCTCAAGAAGAGATTCTCTGAGATCCATGATGAAGTCATAAACCTTAAGGAGTAAAATAGAGCACTGCTCAAGAATACCAAGACACTACAAGATGATATCAAGGTACTACAAGATGGTAATGCTGCCTTACATTTTGCTCTTAAGGAGGCAAAAAACCCTATGGAGGAAAATAGAGCACTACGCAATGATATCAACGAACTACAGAACTCTATGCTGGTAAAGTAAGTAGAAAAGGTAAAAAAGTGAATTCTAAAAATGTAAACAGAAAAAAAAATTGGGAAATAATAAAATGGATTTCATAGGGCCCTAAAAGAGTGTTAAAAAAAATGTAATATTTTAAATCGCACCACAAATTGATCTATAACCATGTCATATGATTAATCCCACCCTAAAAGTATGTTTGCATTCCCATTTTTTCCAGTTTTATCATTTATTGGATGGACTTTTATTAGATTAGTGACCTGACTCACTGTGTCTGCAATACTTTGGTTGCATTATTTTCAATGCTTTGAAGAGATATTTTCATAACCATATTCAATTCCACAAATACATGTTTTTAACAAAAGCTTATTATTATTAAAAAGAAAAAAGGATCGGTACCGGATCGGATGGGCAAGACTATAAAAAAAAAAAAAAGCGTGGAATTCAAGCGGAAACCTTTAGCTATCCAGACCACAAATAATTGCATTGGGGAATGGCATCGCTCAAGACAGCAACAAGGGATTATTTTTTATTTTTTATTATTTTTTTTTTACAGACAACTGCTTTTATTTTATGGATGAATAATGCAAATAGTGAATTTGTGCATGTTGAATACAGGAAGTGAACATGTGAAACGGAGCGGGAATAGGATCAAATATGCTTTGCTTCTTCCTACTCCTTTTTGGATATGTGGAATTGTGAATTGTAACATGAAGCATTTCAATGTAAACAGCATGCATGTTCGAAATAAATTAAACCATAACCATAACCTGTCTTACTTGCTGATAGTAGGAAAAAATGTTAGCTTACCTGACTATTGGTTTTGATTTGTTAATGATTATTTTGGTAGACAAAATGTTGAAAATAAATATGGTACTTTTGCTATAACTTGTATTGCATATTACAGTATTCTGTCTTATTTTGCACAAACAGTGTTTATTTGTGAAATGCATCCAGTGGCTTCACAGTAAAAGAAGCATAATGCGTTCAATATGGGTATGTAGGATATCGATAAGAAAGCAATCGAGTGAGTCAATTTCTTTAAAAATAGACAAGAATTGCTTTGACATGGTTTTTGTGGTGTTGTTGGATATGATTTGGCCAATAACAATTAAAAAACTTAAGCTAAATAAGCTGAACAGCCAACGCTGACAATGTAGTGGCAAAAACACTACACTACACGACACTAAGAGACCAAAATAGATAGGGCATGTGTTGGGGGCGGGGTACAGGTCGGCATCCATTCAGAGAAACGCTGTCCGAGCAGTAAAGCAGCTGACTCACAACAATTATTTTCCTTTTGTACGGACGCTGTTCATTCAGCCCATTCATGAAGGGCTTACAGGACAAGATGGTCTGTGAGATAATGACAGACAGCACAGGCATTTTAAATCCTGTATAACCTCCAGTTCGTGGGTCCATCACAGAACAGAAACAGCACAAATATTTATAGACTTGATATGACAAAAGGCAAATAGCACCTCTGTGCATATGTCTCCTCTTAGGCACTATTTCTCTGTGGGGGGAAAAAAAAGCATGTTTGCGCCTGTTCCATTTCAGAGCTTAGTGCGGTAAGACCCGCAACTCTGGCTGTTGCTATGGAGATGTCTGTCTGGCCAAAAAAACAAAGGCAAGAACAAAAATTAAGCAGCCTCAGACAAGAGCCGCTGGCAGGGCTCAGGGGCGCCAAAGCTGGCTCCGCTCAGTAGCATGGCAGAGAGCTGGCTCTCAGCGGAGGGGTTCATTTGCAGACAAATATTGATTTAGACCACGACAAACTGGAGACATTCACCATGATGAAGGCAAGAAAATTCATTAGCCTGTCAACAGGATTGATCCAATTGAAGTGTTTGATCGTGGATGAACTTGAATATCCTCAAAGAATAGAAAGCAGCAGTGTGCAAGCGCACTTGGCACTCAAAGAGACTGCTGATGGCCTCATGACAGATGACCTGCTGTGAACACTAACTCAACACACAGCCATTATTGTTTCAATAGCTGGCAACACGTGAGTACACCTTAGAGCGTACATGTCAAAGTTGAGTCCAAATTTAGTGTGAGCACCATTGTTAACGAGCACTGTCTTAATCCTCAATGGCATGAAATTTGCCAGAGATGAACAGGTAGTAAGGTAATCCTTTTCCACTCCATGATGATGACATCACTGGTGGAGCTGGTGGATGTTAGACACCTTGCATTCCTCCACCTTTCTTCCTTCCGCTTGAGAATGTCCCAAAGGTGCTCAGTTGGGTTCAGGTCTGGAGGAGACATACTTCATCTTCCCCAGCAAGGCACTTGTCATCTTGGAGGTGTTTGGGATCCTTATCATGTTGGAAAACTGCCGTGCGGCCCAGTTTCCCAAGGGAGGGGATCATAGTACTGTACTTCAGCTCCCAAATGCTGGCATCACTCATATGATAACTATGCTTTGGCAAAGCAAGCACAGCTTTAATTTTGAAATGACACAAGATGAGGAAGAGAGGTCAAAGGGGTATCTTGATGAAGGTCAGACATTTGCTCAACCTCAACATTGAAAACAACATGTCCCATAGAGATCAATTAGATGTGGAACACTGTCTATGAATATACAAAAACGTTTATCAGCTGTACAGGAAATGTTTCAGATATCCTGTTCCACATGCGCACAGGCATCAGAAAATCACAGCCACTCAGGGAAAACAAACCTGTAAATGTGGGTGTGGCAGCGGTGACTGAACGTTGAAACAAGCAGCCTGCATCTTCAATTACGAAGCACACCAGTGGTACCAGTGCTGGATAACACACACATCATAGAGCAGATGACCGGTGTAATGAGTGTGAAAAATAGGTGTGAAATGCCTCGAAGGATTTGTGGATCCTTCCCCTTGCTGCTTCCCTGTCAGATTTTGTAAACGTGAAAAAAGGCACAAATAGAAACGGATATTTACTACTGCATTCATTGCAGCAACAGTTTCATGTTTTCCACAGGACTTCCATCTATTTGTGGTGGTGGATAGCGGGGTTGAGGGTCGACTAGATCAGTGGTTCTCAACTCGTGGGTCAAGACCCAAAAGTGGATCACAGATCCACTCTGGGTTGGTCGCAGACAGCAACTGAAAAATTACATTAAAATATGTAATATGCAACTGTCTTATTCTGACTGATATTGAAGTAAAATTGAGCAATATTTTAGTCATCTCCCTTCTTGGTATATGTTCATTGCACAGTTATGAGTGAAATATCTGAGTTTGTGCTCTTATTTAGTGCAATTTTTATATTTAATTTGAATTTAGCCGTTTTTTATATGCATGTAGTTAGCATGTAGTTATCATTGTCTTCCTAATCCATCCCTCCATCAATCCATTTTCTATGCCGCTTCTCCTCATTAGGGTCGCGGGGGTATGCTGGAGCCTATCCCAGCTGACTTCGGGCGACAGGCGGGGTACACCCTGGACTGGTCGCCAGCCAATTGCAGTGTCTTCCTAATGTCTTTGACAAAATGCTTTAATAAATTCCTCTTTCAAAAAAATGACAATCGTTTAAATAAAAGTAAAAAAAATAGAAATAAAATAAATAAATGAAAGAATAAATGAATATACTAAATGACTTAAATAACAATGGGATCGCAACCTTATGAAAAATGTGGGTTCTAGGTTGAGACCATTTGAGAACGCCTGGTCTAAATGATGTCAGCATCTAATTTGCATAATTGGCCATGATGCATTGCCATGTAATTTTCTAAAAAGGCAAAAAAAAAAAAAAAAAAAGAATACAAATACTTTAGGTATTTCACTGGAAAGTGCCAAGTGTTACAGTCTTCTTAGCACTATTGGTAGTTATGACTACCGCGAGTCATAAGACTGGGCTGCATGCTCGTGGAGGTGTTCTGCATGCTTCCACACCTCGCCTTTCACGACGGGGGTAATGCGCACTCCCCTGGCTTGTGGAGGTGGCTTGCACGCCTGGATCTTTGATTACCATTTGATTACCAAGTAAATGCATGGTGCAAGAAATGCTTCCTGTTTTTCACTTTTAATGAGTACTGCATGGGAGGAGTTATGGTGCAGTCCCCCACCTAATAGGTTTGTGGTGGTCCAAATGTATGTCTATATAAATGAATGTATGGGCACCACTGTAGTTTGGTAAGTAATTGTTGTAATCCCATCATTTACATCAACATATCAACTCATTACATCATTGAAATCCTTTGATCAGATATATGTAGAAATCAGATTTCATGATATGTAGCAAGGCTCATAGGGTCTGGAATGGCAGCACTACCAACATGTGGTGATATGGCTTTCACTTGAAGGCCACATTGACCAATGAGAAGACTGAAGAAAGTCACTTCCGGAAAAGGCACACAAAAAAAAATGTGGAATTGAGGAAAAGTTTTAATAAACTGCTATTGTTGCAAATCACACTTGAATAAAGGTTTTTAAAAAACAGTTGATGTGAAGGAATGACAGAGACATCATACAGAGGGAGGCAAGCTAGAACACTCTCACAAATGTTGACTTGGTACCAATGTTTCTCCAACAATGTGAGAGTTTGCTCGTGCACAAAATGCCAAAACACAAAGAAAATTGTGTTTTTAAAAATATCCACGCTCATGCGGACACAGGTTTACACCATTCATCTCAGCACCTGTGAAATTAGTGGGAAGGAGGTGGGAAATAAAATTCTCTTCAGTTTACCTTAGAGAGGCACATGATCCATTCTGCATCCTTCATTCTAAATTCAAGTGTTTACCTTCCTGCCTGAATGCTGCAGCAGATGAATGTTATGAAGTACTCCTCATTAGAACACCACCTCTGCAACTGAGCAGTAAACTAAAGAGTACTGAATTTCTATCAAATTTTTTGACCCAAAAAATGATCCAGTAATCTATTTATTATGCCAGTATAATTTCTCAAAAGGCCTGAATTTGAGCCGCATTGTCAGTCCACTTTTTCTTGGTAAGGACACCCAGCTCATCTGTCTCAAATGTGTATAGCCTAGTTAAAGAAAAACATCTTTTCAAATATCAATGGCTTTTATTAAATGTTCGGACCTGTATAAGTCATATGATTCCTTAAAGGGCACAGGCATGCATGCCTGTGTGTGTGCATCTGTGCCTTTACAAAGATACATTTATCTTTCATTTTTGATTGACACTCTAAGAGACGTCATATCTTTTGTAGCTATTTTATCTGTGGCATGTTGTCATTAAGTGCTCTCTTTTATTAATCATTTCCTGGGGAGGGAAATTAGTCAAACTTAATTAACTTCTAAAAAACACTTCTGAGGTTGAACAACAAATCCTTGCAGCGAGATTATCTGGTTCAATTAGCAGAAACCTAAGGAGACGTGAAAAAGCAGCATTTATGCCGGTCATTGGCTATTGCACCAGCCAGCGGTGTTATACATCTTGTTTGAGCCTTAAAGGCTGTGCAAATGTTATCCATTACTCCTTGTATGTTGTATACAGCATAATCAGGCGTTGGTGTTAATTGGACTAAAATGTAATTACATTCACGTCTGCAGGGAGAAACCACAAAGAGCTAACCGCCGCAGTTAGTAAAATCTGTTTTAGAAATTATTTAAGGATGGCATTTGGGAAGTCATCCTTGTTTTTTTTAAGTTAAGCTTCAAAGTGTGTTAAATCACCAAAGCTAACAATAAATGAATGGGATTGCTGCTACTCAAAATGTCGATCTTGGCTTTTCTCCCCCTCTCTATTTTAAACAGAGAGGACATGTTTTAATTTTTCATACCTCCCCTCGGTGATGGCATTTTATTGGCAGCGGGCAGGTCGCCCCTTCTATGCTCCGTTGTTACAAACAACAGATTTATTTGTCAATAATGATGTTTGCATTGATTCATGCGCCTGTCTACTTTACACTTTAGTTCATGCAGAGTTTACTTTGGATTGTTGTCACGCTTGAGTTCCCCTGCAAAAGTCAGATTTGGGTAATCTTTTAAATTAAACATGCACATTGAGGTTTATCCATGTAAACCATCTTCTACCTGACAAACGGCCTGCATTACATAAAGTAAGTGGTACACTCACTGAAGGGTACATCCCAGTGACTTTCTTTCTTATCATTTTTCTGCAGACTACTTGGTTGTTAGTCCCACATGGAACAAATCCATTTTAAAAGCTTTCTGTCCAATATAGGGCACTATGATTTTCACGATAACGGAATCACAGATGGAATCACAGGTTTGGCCAATAAAAAAGGACTCTACTGTTAAAAGCGGAATCTCGCGGAAATTGATATAATGTGAGGATGTCATCATGGGGAGAAGGAGTGTTTGTGTGGGGAAGTATTTCCGACCACTCAATCGTGGCGGAATCTCGTCACAAATACCAACCCGCCCCCTCATGACCTAAACATGCCGAAACGACAACCTGAAACACCGGCGAAAGTTGGCAGAAAAAGTTATTTTACGGAACGTGGATGGAAAATAGCTGGATTATTTTAGATTAGCAGAGACTTCTAGTGCGTCTGTGTGCGAGTGCATGTGTGCGTGTGTGTGTGTTTGTGTGTATGTGTGTGTGTGTGTGTGTGTACACCGTGTTGTGTTTTAAACGCTTGTTAATGTAACGTGTAGCGTTTTACGATGCGCACTGATGTCGTGCAAATTCTGAGTGAAATAAGGACGAGAGGAAAGTTTACTCTCACACCCAGCATGTCAACACACACAACAACACACTTCCACCCTTCAAAATAAGACCGCTGTTCACCATATCCTGTCTAATTGTGTAAACAAAATAAGGGTGTCATAAAAATATCTTAGATTAATAGGGTAAAGCAACTGGAATTGCATCGGTGGCTACATCTTCCTGAACCACAAGCACGGGTATTACAGGTTGTTGAGAATTTTGTTGCAATGTGTGCAGAGGCTGACATCCCGTTACAAAAGTTAGCCAAGATACATGCGTTTCTGACAAACCGGACAAAATTGTCCAATGATTTATTGCATCAAAAAATGTAAGGATTTTTGTATTTAATTAAACAATTAACTTACTGTCACAAAAGTACACACTCTATGCTGGCAAAATAAGTGTAAACGGTAAAATCTGAATTCTTAAAAAAAAAAAGGAAAAAACTGAATTTGAGCAAAAATAAAACGAATTTCATAGGGCCGTGCCAATCTTCACTAACGTTCATTCGTCCCTCTTTTTCTCAGCGGTCATCAGTTTGCTCTGTTGTTTTTTCTAATCTCTAATGTATTTCAGATGTAGAGACATCTGCAATAAAATTAAACTTGTATTTAGTGGAATTTGAACACAACATGTTTAGGAAGTGAGGCGCAAGCGCACAAAACGTGAACACAATGTGTTTAGGAAGTGAGGTGCAAGCACACAAAACATGAAGTTACACGCATGTGAATGTGTTTTCAGAGGTAAACATGGCATCTCAGTTTTGGTAAATTTGTGGCAATTTCAGGGATTTTGTGCAAGAAAAGTCAAAATTTTCTCGACACTTATTTCACTTATTATTTGACAGAAGGAAGAGGGCAATAATTTAGGCTATAGCAGTTTGTGGGGAACTTGATGCAACATCTGTTCCGAGAAGCATGTGGGTGGATGTCAAAGCCAGGAGTGGTGGGACATTGACATGAGCCGCTTCACTGACACAGATTTTAAAAATAATTTTCAGATGACAAGAAGAACTTTTGCAAACACCGAGGAGTACCCAACTCTCGCATGGCAAAAAACATGCTTTCCAATGACATAGCTTGGATATATGCAAACTGAATGTACATGTACATATCGGATTTATATGCAGATACAAAGAGGCCCGCATTTGAAACAATTGGAATTGAACTGTTCACCCTGACAAGAAGAAAATTGCATGAAGGTCACATATGAGCAAAAAAAAAAAATCGGACTTGAACGGCAGTATGAACGTAAGCCCAAGACTACATTTACATGGACGAAAACAGTTAGATTTCAGAACATAGTTCGGTCTCTCCATTTTTCAGACTTCAACTTGACGTCCAATTTACATACTGTACACTCTAATTCGATCGTTAGCCAAAGACTGTGTACCTCCGAAACGCTAGGGGGCGAATTTGAGCTCATTTAGCTTTGTGAATGACTTTCTCATCGAGGAAAAAAATGCTATGTGCTAATACAAACTGTTACTGGGAGAACCTGGCTGGTCAAATGGAAAACATTGCTTTCAGTTATGTGTAATGTCAAACCACGTTTCATCACATTTCACCTATCCACTTTATTATTTTTTTTAACATTTCCAGCTGCTTACATCTGTAGAAAATGTCATCAGATCAGGAAGTGATTACGGCTTTAAAATGAAATAGTTCAACCAAAGTCACAATTCTTTCGGCAACAGAGCAACAAGAACACAAGAAATCAATCAGGTCACACAGAACAACCATGCAAAGTCTACTTTTGCTTCAATCCCACACAGCAGCAGTAACAAAATTGTAGGAAGTGTATTATATGGAGGAAAGTCACAAAGTTTTTTGTATATATTATAATTTTTTTAAATAATATGATATATTTAAAATATTTATAATATGAGCTAAGATTATCTCATGTAATATTTCTTAGCCGCGCAACACTTATTTGATGACTCTGCTTCATTGAGCACCATTGTCTTTTGACACTTTTTTCCAGGCTGCAACTCCCCAGGGCACTGGTGTGTGTGAGTGACAGGAAGAAAAGCTCCTACTCGCATGGTGAGAAGTTGTCTGTCTTTTTGTTAGCATGTGTAAATCTTGAGTCTGTATACAAGACAACTAGTCTTTTTTTCTACAGAAAAATACTTTTCTTATCAGATACTAAATACGGTACGTCTACAAAATATGCATTCACGTCTTGCACGGAAATCACCGGAGCGCATTAATGTATTTATGGCATAAACCCATCAGCCTCTTCCCTCCCACCATGCAACACTGCTGCCTGTCATCTGACTTGTCTCATGCATCGACATTTGCCCTCTCGCCTCCCCCTCCTCCAGCACTACCCTGGAGAACATGGGGGCAAACTCTCATGGAGAGCTATCAAACTCACTATTTCTGTCCATGTCGATAAGAGGGCCCGCTCACATGCTGGCTGGCTGTACCGTTTTCACTGACCCGATTTCAAAGTCTCTGCAGTTGGCTGCGGGGGCCCAAAGGATTTTTTTTCTCCTCCGTCACAGTTAAACCCCCTGGGCCGTAAAAGGCCAAACCACTATCGACATTTAAAAGGAATAATGCATACATAATGCCTGGGCGCTAGACTGGCATCAGTAAACCACCAAATGCAATGCTGTCTGTCGGTCGGCTCAATTGGAGGAGTTCTTACATGTACTCAACTGACATCCAACTCACTCACACTGGACCTCAGGCAGAATGAAACTACTCTCTAAATGTTGAGATTCATACCCTTCAAGCAAAAGCAAACGTTTTCTGCTCTTTTCTCACAACATGAAGATTTCTGCCAAATTCCTTCTGCCTGTTTCAAGATCTGCTGAGCCTTAGGGTGCAAAGTGGCGCAATTCTTAAACTACACTGACACTCAGTCGAGCACACGCCTCCACCTAGGCCAAACAGTCCTAAACTTGTCCGTCTGACTCGCTTGATTAAAAAAAAAAAAAAAAAAAAACAGTTGGTTTTATCAAGTTTTCAAATTCTGACTGATAAAATTTGCCCCAATAAGTGTCCAAAAAGCCATGACTGTTGTTGCCTCATCTCAGCTTGCTACAGAATGCTACATATGTGGTGCCAAGTGAAGCATGGGAGTGAAACCGAGCAGGTTTAGCAAGATCCTGTTGGAAGGCGAATTAACATGACTGAGCTGCCTTTGTGTTTGTTACGTAATATTACATGGGCGAAGCTGTATAACTGGTGACACTGCTCATGGAGCAGGTGCAATAAGTGCAGCACGGGACAGTCAATGTCTGTCCAGACTAATGTAATTCAGCTATAAACTAACAAAGCCATAGACCAACCTCAGACCGCTTTCACCTATAACACAACAGCCTTGGAATAAAAACCCCTTTGAATATGTCTGGTTTTATAGTACTTCTTTGGGAGACGATGGCGTCGCACTGCAATTGAATCAAAATGTCTACACAGAGGTGACAATGGGAAAGAAAATACCATCAAAGTCTCTTATTCGAGCCCACAACAGAGCAACACCACAAATCACATTCAACCTATTTGAGTAGTGGAAATTCAAATAAATAAATCGATCCATTCCCATCTATCCTCTAAACTGCTTAACACGTTCATGTTTGGGAAGGGAGGGGTTGTTGCCGGCCAAAGCCTAACCCAGGGTGCTTTAGTTGAAAGGCCCTGTACAGCCCAGACTGGTCACCCATGGATACTCTCTTTTGCACTGATTCATGCACATAACTGCAAGTGAATTTTTTTTTTGCTCTACCACAATACAAACCGATTGCATTTTACAGTAGAACATGTCAGATGTATTGTATCATAAGAAAATTGTGTCTTGCCTAGAGTCAAGCATGGTGGTAGTCTGGGGCTGCATGAGTGCTGCTGGAACTGGGGAGCTGCGGTTCACTGGGGAAAACATGAATTCCAACATTTTACACTGTATAGCAGAGCATGACCCCCTACCTTGGGAAACTGGACCTCATAGCAGTTTGCCAAAATGCAAAAAAGCCTAGACACACCTCCAAGACGACAAGTGCCTTACCGAGGACCTGAAGGTGATTGAAGTATGCCTCCAGACCTGACTGTTGCCATGCTACGTTGAATGTCATAGCCTATACTATGATAGGAATTTTCACAGAAATGTTCCAAGGGCTTGTGAAATGTTTTGTTTTTTTTTCTTCTGGATGACCCACAGTCGGGGCAACTTGCGGATCACTCCTGATCCACATGAGGTCCACGGGTTGCTAACTGAATAGTTCAATGGTACAGCATTCAGACATAATCATATACAGTAATATGTAATGGGAAAAAGTGAAAAGAAACTGGTGGACACAGCACCAATCATGTGTGTGAACTCGACAAGAAGAGTATTGACAAGCATACAGTCTCTGGTCAGGTCTATCTGATGACCTCTATCAGCCTGTTTCCCAGGTGGAGTTGAAAGGCAAAAAGTCCTCTGAGACCATTTCCTGCCCTCCTCTCCCACCAATACCACCTTCCCTCTATTTGTTCTTTTTGTATTTAGTTTAGTTCGATTCTCAGTCTTGCTGTAATCATTCAACATTTATACATTTCAACAATCATTTTCCATTTTTACATCCCAACATTTCAAATTCTGCCATTTGTTTGTCCGCCAACTACTCCCACATTTCTCAAGTGCTTCAAAACGTGTCAACATCAAATGGACAAGTTCAATGTCATCCCCTATTCTGTGTCATTGGTCAGCTCGGAGAGTGGTCATCTTACAACCACATTGTTGCTGGTTTGATCCTCATTCAGTGAATAAACTTCAACAGATTTCTAGGATATTTCAACATTCAGTCATTTCTACTGAACTTGCCCCGTCTAGTTTTTATGGCGAACCATTTGTCTAAATCATTTGATTAGCCAAATTTGGAATTCTCATAAGCAGGGACACCTGAATCAGCTATTGTTTGCGTTTGCACAATATGACAAAAATGTGATCCAAAATCGGACAAAAAGGTGGCGGAGAGCTGTGTTCTCTTGAATGAGTTGTATACACACAATAAATAATGTTCAACAAGTGGATCAATCACAGCCTTTAGGGTCCTCAAATTTAGATTTTTCTGGAGGGGCACATCACGCTACACAAGAGGGTTTGCAGGGGGAGGAGTGAGCCAGTGCAGCATACACTGGTGCATCGACACACAAACATAATCCGGTGTCAGAGACTGAACTTGAAGCTGAAACCAGTGAAATGCAACAAAATGTGTACCTGGAGAGCAGCAAAGCGCACGAGCGTATTCATGGGTCAAAATGCAAGTAGAGTACAAAAAATGCGTTGAACAAGCTTGTGGGTCTAAATTGGGATTCCCAACATTGTCACATTATCAGCACTATACTGAAAATAACATTATTGTCTGATACAATGAAATCTGTGTAGAAAGGGGATCAGCAATTTTTTTTTTTAAATCAGAGATGATCCTTACTATGAAAAGCCGGTCTCTCCATGGTTGCATGAGCGGAGCAAAGCTGGCTTTATCGTAGCATCTACTGGCAGCTTAATGAGCGTCATAGCCTTAAGATGTGTATTTGGCATATGAAGCATGCCTCTATTAGCAACGCTATCAGGGAGGGAAGAAGGGTGCTCGGAATACGAATGAGAGCACCCTGTATTGACAAGTATGCAACAAAAGAAAAAGTTTAATGTTTGTAAAAGTGTTTCCTGTTCACATTTTGGACAGAACTAGCCCCGTAAAGTGACACTGAACTGTTCTCCAATGTACAGAATGTTTCTGCAAAGATAAATATTATTATAAGTCGGCCTGTGCCATGATAAAATGTCTGAGACAACATCATGATGTGTCTGCCCTACCCACTCCCTCTCACTGCATTAATAGAAACAAATCCTTCCAAAGTTCAAGATTACAAAATTTAAATTCCAGAAACACAAAGAGGAGTAAAAACTGCCATTAAATGCTGTAATTGTTAGTCATTAATACAATCACAAAACCATTGTGGTTTCAAGCCACTGACAAAACATGACATCACCTTGACGTTGGCTTTGGTGTTGTTGCTACTGCTGCTGCTGTTGTTGTTGTTTGGGTTTTTGGCATCTTCATGAACTCTGTCCAACAGCCAGAGGAGAAATTCCAGGGCGTCATGCTGAGAGTTGCCCCGAAACTGAGTGCCATATTTGGCCACAATGCTCTGAAAGAAAGGCAGCATAATCAGATGGTTAATGACGGTAATCTGGAGTGTCATAGAATAAACAGACTCAGACCTACAGACATGGTTAAAGCTATTAGGGAATGTCATAATAATGACGAATGCTGGTTAAGAATTCAGTCTATTGTATAGTATGTTGCAACAGCTGAAATTTGCCTACTGGCACAGATCATATTAACCAAGGAGTGTCTTATTGTTGCCAGGTATGTGGACTACAAAAGCATATAACCACGAGTCAAAAGCAAATAACCAAGAGTCCCTAATTAGTGCTGGGTCAAAAAACAGCAAAACAGCTGTGGCTGTAGGCAACCTCCTGATGTAGTTTTTTTATTGATTCCACAAGACTGTATTTGAAATATCATTAGTGGTTAGCATGCAGCAGCTTTATCTACTTCTGCATGCGCTTTAAAGTGTTGGTGGTGCTACTCAGCTGTTGGTGAGTCCTGAGTCTTGCACCTGCTGTACTGTTGTTTACAAAGAACTCATCAGCAACACTGATGCTGGCTGAGCAGTTTGCTGCTTACCGCTATTAAAACATTGGTTTTGTTACTACTATGTGCAATATACCATAAATTCCGGTGTATAAACTGCAACGGTGTATAAGCCGCACCCACAAAATTTAGAGGAAAAACAGATTTGTACATACTGTATATAAGCCACACCGGACTATAAGCCGCACATGTCCATGTCATAAAATGGCATATTGTGGTGCACACGAAAACCTAAAAAAAGGCAGTGACCAACGCGACACTAGCCGTTTTCAACTCTGTCTTGCCAAATGCGTGTGAAAGAGTGAGAGACATGGCTCCTCTCTCTGGCTGCCACGAGTCTGTCTAGGAAGGAGTGATCGCTGTGTGTGACTGGCCAATCACAGAGCTTGAAGAGTTACCCAATGAGGATTTTCCTTCATCATGATTATGGATAATGACGTACTCTGTACTTGTTTCATGCTCATACTCGGCAAAAATGCATTATCCGTAATGGATACTCGTCCAAAACGTATCCAGCTCATCCGTAGTAGCAATTCTACATTTGAGCAACGTTACTTAAGATTTGTTAGATCAACCCACGTAGATGTTCGGACTTGTCTACTCCCTTAACCAGAATGCGCACATGCACATGCAGAGTGACTCGTCTTGTCATACAGACTGTGTGGTAAAGAGAGACGACGAAAACAAAATGCATACATGCACATGTAAATTTATCGTGGCTGGCAAAATTCTAGACTTTGTTTTTTTTATCGTTCGATTAATCGATTATCATGACAGGCCTAATGATGAGTTTTTAAATGTCACAACTACCAGCCTCTCTCTATGTATCACCTGATTCCAATTAACGCCTCATCCTCTTGGCTGTGGCAGGTCAGTGTTGTGTCTGGTTGACTGTAACACCACACCAGCCTATAATTTAAAAATACCATACCAGGGTTGCACGTCATGTCACACAAAAGTGGCGTCAAGTGTGCTACTGTACTACAATCCCATAAAAATTACCTGATATGGCTACCTCTGTTGTCACCTTAGCTGTGGAACATTTTGTCGCTTTATACTATACCCAAGCAATTTATATGGCCAGTGAAGTGTAACCGCTCTAGGTACCAATCATGTTCTGCTAAATCAACAAACTGCTCTCTCACAGGTACAAGCCATACTTGTATTAAGAATAAAGGCTGTTAAACTAGCACCCCCCCCCCAAAAAAGCAACATAAATAAAAATGTGCTTATACACAGTTTGGTTACTCTTCATACAAACTAAAGTATCTAACTAAAGAGCCGGAGATGCTTGCATTGAGTCACAGCGGCTGCCAGGCTAAGTGAGACCATCTGCTGTGCCTGTGTGATAGAACGCCATGTGAGTTTTATTTACTGTATTGAAAACCAGCTAAACAGATGGAAGATTAGCGCAAACCTAAGGGGAAAACATACCATGAGGGCACCTATTATTACTTAGGTAGCTTTGCTTCTTTTAAGTCCCCATCACTTTGTTCACAATGTACAGTTGTGTGGAAAAAGTGCTTGTTGTTGGGGTTTTTTTGCATGTTTGTCACACTTAAATGTTTCAGATCATCAAACAAATGGGAATGTCATACAACTTCATGTCAAACTATTCCTTTAAAGTCAGTGTTCATGACTCCACCGTTCATGACGGACTCCTTTCCGTCAGGGTCTTTATAGTCGTCACAGACATTTGCTGATGTAGAGGCCAAGAGACAGTACAGACAGAAGCTGGAGGGCTACTATTCCACCTCAGACCCTCGGCGCATGTGGGCGGGGCTCCAGCACATCACAGAGTATCGACAGCGGAGTAGCGTAGCCACGTCCAGCCAAACCACACTTCCCGACGAGCTGAATGAGTTTTACGCCCGCTTTGACACCCAAACTACTGATGAGCAGAGAGGGTGGCTGGACTTGAGCACACAGGACTCACCTCTCATGGTGACAAATGGCTGGTCGTCCAATGCCCTGAACGCCATCATTTTCCTCGTAGTAGCTTTGCTCTTTTCACTGGCCATGAGCGCCAACAGCGGGCTACTGCCTGGCTCTAGCCTTAACTCGATTGCAAACTGTCAGTCTGGCAGAGCAAAAGGGACAGTGGCTGACTTTCAGACCTTTGCGTAGGTAGATAACATCGGTGGATAAGATTGGTTTCATTTGCAAAGATTGGCTGATCGCTGATCCACCAAAATTAAGGAAATTGGTGCTGATCGCGATAATGTTAAATGACAGCAATTGAGTAATAATCAAATTGTATAGAGCTATGCTAACTATTAGGGGTGTTACGAGACAGTTCACGAGACGTTACACGAGAGTGCGTCTGCGAGAACAAGACGAGACGAGATTTTAACATTACTTTTAAGAAAAGTGCAATAAAAAATATTTTAAATTATTTATATTACAATCTACTAATTTGATTTCTACTATGTTACGCTCTTCTGCACTCTGTGTATGTTAGCGGCCTCACCTCCACCCACCGAGACAAAGAGACTATATGACTGACAAAAGCGCTCACGCCATTTATGCCATTGATTTATGGAACAAATGTGCAAAGGCACTGAAACCAATGCACAGAGTGAAGCTTAGTGCCTCGCGGAGGCAAGAGATGAGAAAAACAGACATGGCAATATATTGATGTCGGCAAAATTATGGAGTTTATTTTAATTTATTGTGTGATTAATTGATTTATTGCTAGCTCAGGCCTAGTGTCCACGAGACATTTTTATTCTGAACGAGAAATCTTGTCTCATTTTAATCTCGTGAGAGATTAAGATCTTGTGACACCCTTACTAACTATGTTTGCATAGTTGCATATAAGACTCTGTTCTGGCAGGACAAACAGGACAGTGACCCAGAAAAAGGGAGAAAAATCCCAGCTATGAAAAGTTGAGATGAACAATGTAAAGCACAGCCAAAAACCTGTGCTGCCTCCAAAGCAGGGGGTCATGACCTTCAGCTGTAATATACCCACCTTCCATGCCTTCCATTTTACCTCATGCTATTCCAAAACCTTTGTCTTCCCTAAGTGCCAGATCCATTCCTCTCAAAAATAATACTAATCACAGCATATACAGGGCTGGACTTAAAAACAAAAAAATAGCCCTCACCTCATCCTGGTGCATCCAACTTAACAGGACTGGATGGATTCCTTTGTGACAGGCAAAAAAGTCAAACATTACGACCATATCTACTCACATTTCTTTCAAACAGTATCTCCACTCTCCCTCTAACAGGTGCGTCCAGCCACCACTTCTCGCTCTCACACAGTGATTGCAGTATTATTTACCCTCTCAGAAACAGACCTCCTAAATCTCATAAATTACAACTTTATCCATTGTTTTGTTTTTCATAGAAGTTATTACAACCTTAAAAAAATAAAGTATTTCAACTTTGTGCCACTGACGTTTTTTCCTCATAGTATGACCTTATTCTCATAAAATTACGACTTTGTCTTCATTTGATTTCAACTTTTTTCCTCTTCACATTTTGACTTTATTCTTGTACAATTACTGCTGATTTTTCCATTTTTGCTGCAGTTGTGTGTGTGTGGTTGATTTTTTTTGTTTTCTTGTCAAATTCTATTTTTAGAAACTGCTGGGGGCCAATAAAAAAACAATCCCCTGGGCCGCTGGTGTAAATGTAACAGTTATAAAAATACAAAGAGCTCAAGCAAATATTCTCACACAGAAAACTCAAGAGTGTGCGCATTGTCTTCAAAAGCGAGCGTACTGTAAGCTACTCATGTTGAATGGAAGGAATATGAAATACACTGGATATAATTTCTTCTTTGGCTCTTTGAATTCTTGACAGCAGCAGTTTTCAAGGCCAGCGCAGCAGCTTGAAAAAACTTAAATAGAAAAGACAGTATTGGAAGTACAGATGGGCATTTGACTACATTTGTAGAATTTGAATAAGACTGCTGGGACCTTGTGTGGAGTTGCCAAATGCTGGACCCCCGGAATAATTAGGCACGAGCAGGTGCAGGTACTCGCAGTTGTGCAGGCAAACAGCAAACAAAAAGCAACAGAGGAAAAAGGCTCTACAAAACACAAACCAGTAAGTACAGGGAAATGGCAATAGGTGAGACAACACGTGTTGGTGACAGCAAGGATGAGCGAAACAGCAATAACAGCAACAACAAACCAGGGGCCTACACAAAACTAGGATTAAAAAATCTAGGCTAAATGACTGAACTGAGCTCAACCAACCCAAAGCAAGAGCGTCTTGGCTTAATTGGTTGCACAAATCCCAAACTCCCTTTGCTTTATTAGCATATCATCATTACTCGCTTCCGGTTTCCTCACGTGCACGAAGGCTTCTGAGTAACGTAGTATACATCCACAACTCCAAAAACGTAGTTGCGTTGGAATTATGAATCCATTGAAATTATAGGTGAAATTAACTGCAGATGTGAGTGAAATTGTGGAAATATAACTCCATCAGACCGTATAACTTCTTTATCTTGTAAATGGGGATTGGTATTTATATGGGATGGATATTTTATATATACAGTAGTAAGTGTAAATTATCTAATAAATGATATAATGATTGCAACATAATCTAAAACCCTTTATGTACAATGATTGAAATGAATGTTGACAAATGTTGAAATAATGACACTGGCTGTAGTTGAATGTGGTAACAATGTGTAATAGGCAGTGGATTAATTATTGGTTTCCATTTATGGTGACTACTGATTGACATAAGGGATGAGATGAAATAGATCCTGGACCTTAGCCTGGTCTGGAGGAGGATAACTCCACAGACTAAATCTCCATGGTAACTTATGTCAGAACATATTCCACTTTCCACTATCCCACTTTTGTGCAACTGAATCACGGATAAATTGAGCTAGGGTAACCAAGATATCTTAATCTTAAAATAGCTTAATCCCTTATCCTAGTTTTGTGCAATAGGCCCACTGATCACTAATTGACCACAGCTGCACACACAGCTCCACTGTGGTAAAGTGGCTGCGCCTTACACCCGGCAGGAAGTACATACTACAAAATAAGAGTGCACAACAGGAAGTGCCGATTCATGTCCTGCGGCGCATGACAAAGACAAAATTGATCAATCACCAGAGCTGACATTATGTTGTTCTTTAGACCACAGAGTGGTTGAGACCGAATCAAGTAGTGCACTACAATGTGCCTCAAATGCATCACATGCAATCAATCAATCCCAAATAATCAACAGAATTATTATGAAGCATCCCATAACGTAGTCAGTGTCACAGAAACAACACAGCATTTTCATAATTTCATACAGAATATTTGCTATGCCTGTTGGACTGAATCTCACAGGATATACCGAATGTTGTGGCCTGTAAGTGTACCTTCACATACCTACAGCATTTAGACTTTACAAATTGCTGTGTAAGATGAGTAATTGTATTGCTCAAATTTCTTCCGGCACCATCTGTCCCATTAAAAAAAAAGCAATCATGCTTCAGAGTCCAGGTGGCGCGTTTCCATCACTAAGATTTCTGTGTGCAAACAATGTAAACATCTTCACCCGTGAGAGGTCCTTGAAAGAAAGCAGGAGACAATCCATCAGTGTTGCCCTATGCCATTGTCACACACCTCCTGTGCACCCCTTAACAAAGAAGACCACTTCAAACGCCTCGCTTCAGCTCGTCTCCTGAGCTCCTCGAGCCTCACAGCTCCATGGCCCTTCAAGCGTAAAGAAAGAATACGCAGCCCCTCTCTCAACAACTCTCAAAAGAAGTGCCTGTGTTATTAAAAAGCTTTAGGCCACGAGTGTAAAGCTCCTCGCTGTGTTGTCCAGTCAAATTAATGTGCGCCAACACCCCACCAATAAAAGGACACCTCTACATTTAATCAGCCCCAAACGTGTGGTGAATCAGCAAAGACAAAAAGTTCAGCATTTTGCATCTTTAAGTATACTGTGACAGCTCAACTGGACTTACACTGGTGTGAAAAAAGTGTTTTTTTTGCATGTTTGCAGATCATCAAACAAATTTAAATATTAGTTGTTGACAACACAACCGAACACAAAATGCAGTTTTTAAATTAAACGTTTTATTATTAAGGGAGAAAAAAAATCCAAACCTACGTGGCCTTGTGTGAAAAAGTGATCGCCCCCCTAAACCGAATAACTGGTTGGGCCACTCTTAGCAGCAACAACTGCAATCAAGAGTTTGTGATAATTTGCAATGAATCTCTTACAGCGCAGTGGAGGAATTTTGGCCCACTTGTCTTTGCACAATTGTTGTAATTCAACCACATTGGAGGGTTTTCCAGCATGAACTGCCTTTTTAAGGTCATGCCACAGCATCTCAATAGGATTCAGGTCAGGACTTTGACTAGGCCACTCCAAAGTCTTCATTTTGTTTTTTTTCCAGCCATTCAGAGGTGGACTTGCTGATGTGTTTTGGATCATTGTCCTGCTGCAGAACCCAAGTTGGTTTCAGCTTGAGGTCACAAACAGATGGTTGGACATTCTCCTTCAGGATTTTTAGTAGACAGCAGAATTCATGGTTCCTTTTATCACAGCAAGTCTTTCAGGTCCTGAAGCAGCAAAACAGCCCCAGACCTTTAAACTATCACAACAATATTTTACTCCTGGTGTGATGTTCTTTTTCTGAAATGCAGTGTTACTTTTACGCCAGATGTATTGGGACACACACCTTCCAAAAAATTCCACTTCTGTCTCATCATACCACAGAGTATTTTCCCAAAGGTCTTGGGGATCATCAAGATGTTTTCTGGCAAAATTGAGACAAGTCAATGTTGTTTTTGTTTAGCAGTGTTTTTTGAAATGAATGAAACTGCCATGCAGGCTTTTTTTGCCCAGTGTCTTTCTTATGGTAGAGTCATGAACACTGACCTTAACAGAGGTGAGAGAGGCCTGCAGTTCTTTGAATGTTGTTGTGGGCTCTTTTGTGACCTCTTGGGTCAGTCGTCGCTGCGCTCTTGGGGTCATTTTGGTTGGCCGGCTACTCCTGGGAAGGTTCACCACTGTTTCATGTTTTCGCCGTTTGTGGATCATGGCTCTCACTGTGGTTGGCTGGAGTCCCAAAGCTTGAAAACGGCTTTATAACCTTTTCCAGACTGATAAAACATAACTTAACTGAGATGAATTGAGGGCCATGTAGGTTTGGACTTTTTTTCTCCCTTAATAATAAAAAGTTTGATTTAAAAACTGCATTTTATGTTGAGTTGTGTTGTCATTGACTAATATGTAAATTTGTTTGATGATCTAAAATATTTAGGTGAGACAAACATGCAAAAAATTTGAGAAATCAGGGAGGGGGCAAACACTTTCACAACATAATTAGGAGAGTGAATTAGAAAAAAAAACACTTACTAGGTACTTTAAACTCTGGGTGGCTCAGAAATTTGTCAATCGTTATACCACCAATGTGATTATGATGCGTAGTAATTTTTGACCTAGAGGCAGTCTGCGCCACTTCCAGTGTTCAGAAGGGGGGCAAACATTTAATACTGCCACATACACACTTAGTATCTTTGTATAATGGTTGGCAGATTATTTTTTTAATAACTGTGCATGCCATTTAAATGATTTGCTCCAATTGTGCGAGTGTGCATGGTGTCTGGCATAAGGACATGAAACAGTTGAAAACAAGGCGATCAAACAGCTTCTTCCGTGTCAGACATAATGAATGTAGCAGATGAAAATAATGCTTCTAATGTGTCTGTGTTCTTACACCAAGTCAGTCTGCGTGAATACCTTCACGTATGTGTCATTCATCGTTTTGCTGCGCTGTTTTACCATGGGGGTGTAGCGTATGATAATTAATTGTATGACCAACGCAAGGTTGTATGGCTCTGCCAGAAAAACGGTTTATTTCTAGAATTTTTTTTTTAAATAGGTGAAAGTGTGTGTTCTCGCAGTCTTGTGTTAACGAGATCATTGTGGGTGTAACCTTAAAGACCAGGCTTTGTAATATCGGCGGTATATTTATTGTGTTCCAATATACAGTATATTTACTGAATAATTGGGCACTTACACAGTTGGAGCATTTAGATGAAACGGTACGAAGAAATGACATATCTATAGTTTTCTGTTGTAGGCAATTCTTTCTGCATTTCTCTTTTTCATGAGCATTTTGGAGTTCCAACAACATTTGAATATAGTTTGAGTAAGAATTTTGCTTGTTGTTGTTGTAGCAAAACTCTAACGTGTTCAGATGCGGATCCACTCGAGAGGGGAGACAGGTTCAGCAGGCACGTTTCTCTGCGTTTTGTTGTTACTTTAATTTTTTTTCCTTTATGATGAATTCTTAGTAATAACTTTTTCCAAAATCCCCATTTGAACGATTTCCACGTGCAAGAACAGCGTATGTGTGACCTATTTTCACTCTGACTTCACTTGACGTCTAGCTAGCAATGTGCTCGTTAGTGTTTGAGCCGGTGAGGACTGCCACCGGATCTTACGTCACGTGCAACTCAGCGATTATTCACTACATGGCAGCAACCAGCCAAAAAGCACAATTAATGTTGGTCCACCTGGTTGGCAGCCAAAACATTGTGGACAGTGTAGAAATCAAAAGTAAAGTATCGGTACAAAAGTCTGAGAAATGTAGAGTCATGCAAGGTGTCTAACATCCACCAGCTCCACCAGTGATGTCATCATGGAGGAATGGAAGAGGAGTCCAGTAACAACCTATCTGTCTTACTATTTATTGTTTTACTATGTCAAAATGGCTAGATGTGAAATACTGTAGGTCAGTGCCTCGAGCTGCCTCGGGCTAGGCAAGCTTAACAGTAGATGCTTTCAACATTTGTTTAAATAGTTTTTGTCTATTTATTGTGAGTTATGTTGGCCAGCCTGTTCATTAGCCTCAGTACTGTAGTAGGAAGGCGCAGAGGTGCTTGTTATAGCCTTTGTTAATAGCCTTTTTTGCGAACCAGTGCGGACATTTACTGAGACATATGACCTGGCTACATTTGGAGATATGTGGTAATTATTTGCACACTGTATTATGTTGCTGACAGCACAAACGCATCACTTTCACAAAACTAACTCGCTGACTGGCGAAAACTAAGTTGCATTCACATCTCTTGTTTTTGCTTTTGAAGTACTGAGTGAAAAACCACGCCACATCGAACGCAAGAGTCAGATATAGACATACTGGCAAACAACAAAACTGAGAGTGCAGTTTCAGGATGTAGTGAATTGGACAAGTGAAGTGGATGCTAATATCACATTCTGAAGTCTTATGCAGCGACTGTGTTTTAATATGACAAATCTTAAGTAAGTTTGATCAAGTGTAGAATTATTACAGCTTCTGTGTGGACAGCGTGTTGAGCTACGAGTGACGCTGGGGGACATCGAGTGGAGGTAGGAGTGCAAGGTCTATAATGTGTTTTTCTTTATAGTGTGTCAAAAAATCCACTATCACCAACGGGTTTTGAATGGCTGGACTACGGCATAATGAAGAGGACAGTTCAAGCCAAAGGGCTAATTTGCCTCAAGACGAAAGTGACACCAAGAGCGACAACGAAAGAGAGAGCGACGGAGATTGGCAAAGTGTGTGACGAAGGAATTATGAGGTTGTTCAATTTTGATGCTGAAGAAGACAACATAAGGGGTTTTAGTTCCCAGGAAAAGGATGAAGACGGCAATGGACATTTCTGGTAGGCTACTGTTTAACTAGCTATGTTGCACGCAGTGTTCGGCACTGTTTGGAAAAAAGCATTTACTTCATCTAGGGCTAAGTTAATGCGTTAATAATGAGTTAACGAAAATTCCTTTTAACGCCGCTCTTTTTTTGACGCACCATTAATGTGCACACTTCTGTTTGACCCTCGGCCTGCACCGTAGTTTGAGGAAATGCGGCGGTGTGGCAGTTGATGGGAGCCACAAGCCGGACAAATATTGAGCAGAAATGGACAAAGAAAAGGGTATTTTGAAGGTTAAGTTTAGCTTCAAAGCCTTGGCAGATAGCGCTCTCGACAAGTTATTTGTGTAAACAGTCACTGTGAGTTGAATTGTCACTGGAGGACGTCAGGTCTCAAACGGCAGAGAGGAGACAAAAGGTACTGTAGCGCTGCAGTTATTTTTTAAATTGTCATTTATACAGTGTAACTAACGAGTGTTTTTTTAAACTCAAGCTGTCTCTCGGCTGATTTTTTGCTTTGAACTGCGAGCTAAAGTTTGGGTTATGAGCTGATAGTTACCGGCAGGCATAGATGAAGACAGCTATTTGGGGGCTTGTGTCAACGTGACAAAGGCGGAAGCCAGCAAGTACACACAACGCTCAATGAGGTGGCAGCAAAGGCTCGCGAGGGAATTTATTAGCGTTGTTACTATTTATTCGCAATTTATTAGCAATTGTGCTTGAACTGCAGTGTTTGTCAAAGATGACAGAATAAAAGTTCCATGTTGAAAGACCACGGTGTCATACTTCTACGTCGTTCAAGTTGTGTGTAAAAGAGGGTTTGTGTGTGTGCATGTCTCTGTAAAAAACTGTTTGGAAGTGATGTTGTGGTACATTGTGTTTGTTTCTTTATACAGTGAGGTCCATTTTGTGTTGAGCTGTTTAAAAAAACAATGTTTAATAAACCAAAATTTGCATAAAGAAAAAATGTTATCCAGCCTCATTTTGATAGGTGTATTAAAAACTTTCAAATGATTTTTAAAAAGGTACACTTATTATAAAATCTTTATTTCTTTCTATCTGCAATTAATTCCACGTTAACTATGGACAACATGCAATTAATCGTGATGAAATATTTTAATCGATTGACAGTTTAATCAAAAGTTATACAAATATTTTGATGTAACATCTTTCTGTGGACTAAATATCCCATCTTATGACATGGACACCTGCGGCTTATAGACCGGTGTGGCCTATATATGTAAAAATCTTTTTCTTGTTAAGTTTAGTGGATGCAGCTTATATACCGGCGCGCTCTACACAGGGTTTCCCCTAGGATGTTTTGAAGCTGTGGTGGTGGGCTGCATGGGAGGGCAGACTGCCACCGCTGCGTCTGCAGTTTTTTTTTTTTTTATGACAAATAGCAATTTTTTTTAATGACTTATTTATTATTAATTTAACTTAACTTTTTCAACAACTAGCTGAACGTGAACCGAGAACATTGCAAAACTGTTAACTTAATGGCAAAGTTGATGAGAGCACTGCCAACATTTAAATGGCACTTTATTCACAAAGCACATCTCCACTCAGTGCGCTCTTTTGTTATTAAATACAGGTGTCATGTTTGAATAGAACACTTAGAAAAATACGAAGACGTGAAGCAAACATTCTTTGGTGAACTACTCAACATCAGCTAGTGAGCTAATGCTACCTTACGTTTTACCTGTTGGAGACCCCTGTGATAGCGTCACTGTCTAAAACAGTACACACTACGTGTTTCAGGTGCACAACCTCGACACACAACTCGTGTTTTGGAGACAAGTATTGTAATGATAACAATAGAGCAACTATGTTACGTGACACTTTAAAAAAATTAAGTTGTGATGATAATCGATGATTGATGTATCCCACGAACGTAGCCACTTGTTACTCCGAGCTAGCTAGATGCCGCCAGCCAGGCATGTAAAAAAAAATGCCAGAAAGTGGAATGAGATTGAAACGTGAGCGATCACACACGTTGGCATAGATAGGCTTGGCATGTGACAAGGTGTCATCAATTGACTACACATTTTATGGGCTATTGTTCATTCTCCCAATAATAAGAAACAAAGTCGAAGTCAACACAAGATGTGTCGCATATCTTGTCACTGATCAAGTGCCAGCAGGCAGACAGGCAATTCTGGTGCATGCTTATCAAAATAAAGTGCAGTGAAACTTTTTAGGATATTTTAAATCTTGTTCAAACTAATTATGGTCAATAAATGCGTATATACATACACATTCAAAATATATATTTATTAAAATTGTTTTTGAGTTTTAATTTAAAAAAAACTAATTTTTAAGGTTTTTATTTTGTAGTGGCGCACCACAACAATCAATTAGATGTGGCGAAAACTTTGCTATCGCCCAGAAATTATGGTAAATATGATTAAAATTAAAATGTCAACATGCATCTTATAAAAGACTAAGCACCGCCCATCGCGTCATCACAACAGTCGTAGCTCCTGGACGGTCCACATCGCTAATTTTATATTTGGATTGCTATTTTCTTGGAACACTGTACTATTATTTGGGAGTGTTATGACACTTCGAGGTGTCTTCAAGGAACTTGCTGAGTATCATGAGCCAGGGGTCCCCAACCACTGGGCGGGAAACTTTCAGGTGCAATGATAAAAACAAAACAAAAAATACACTTGTAAGTAACTACATCGAATCTGATGTAAACGCCAATCAATTTTGGAAATATGGGCCGTTATTTAAAAAATACAAATTTCATAGTCCTTGAACGCACCATTGTGCCTGTGCTAACTTTCTCCCACGCTGCAGACAGACAGACTGTATTTTGCGGATTGCGGATTGTATTACAGTATTGTATTGTATTGTAATACAGTATTGCGGATACTGTATTTTTACCATTTTCTTTCACCTCATATTTGGTCTCAAATGCGGATACTATGTGAGAATGCATAAAGGTAAGTTTTGATGTTAAGTGCTAATGTGCATACTGTATTTGTTGGTGCACAACCTCAAGTTAATTCATGCTAGCACAGTCTTTCTGGCTTTGACCACACACATCAAACAGCGATGTAATAATCTTCTCTCTAAAAAACAAACTCCAGGCTCGTACTGGTGGATGGTAGGTCTGTATTCATTTTGTGCTGTTAATTTGATGTTGTTACTGTCTTAGTTGTACACAATATATAATAAATAAGACACATTAGATATCTATAATGTTGTATAGTGTTGAGGAAGACGACCTGTCTGTCTGTCCAACAGATAAAAGATTTTTAAAAAGCGGTAAGATTTCCATGAAAACTGAAATGAACAGAAGTAACACATGAGAACCACTGATCGCCATCCAAAGCCGGCCGTTGGAAATTTTGTACATGTCTTAAGTTTGTAACGGCGACCACTGCCCATCACCATCTAGGTATGTCTGTACAAAACAAATAAATCCTAAAAAAAAAAAAAAAAAAAAAAAAAAAAAAACTTACGCCTTCGTTTTTCAGACGGAATCGTTAAATGGTGCAGTAGGACAGAGACTCACTTGGCGTGCTGGCTGTCCAGGTACCTGCTTTGGCCAATGGAAAAGCTTCAATATGGAAAATAGTCGAGCCAAGTGGTGTAAAACAGGCATTGCAAGATCTAGATTTGATTTTTTTTTCGTGTAAATATTAAGACTGCACCACTCTCATGCCAACCAGAAAATGTAACGGATGCCAGCCTGTGAGGCCGCGCAAGTGTACGTTGGTAAAACCTCACTCCCTCTGCCTTGAGAGCTGCGCTGAACACGCGGTCGACAGTGCGGGCTTTTGGCCGTGTGGTCAGCAATGTCGTCTCCCATGACGCAGGTCCTGTGTTTAAGTCCCGGAACGGCTAGTGTGAAGCAGGCCGGTTACATAAAGCACACAAAGAAAACGGCCCGTTGCAGCAAAGTGGAGACAGTGGAGTATAATCAAGTGAGCTAGTTTTTCCATAGTTGTTGTTATCAGGATCCAAAAAACAAAAAAGAAAGACCTGTTTGTGTGGTGTAACTACGGGAAGGAGACAGATTTTATCCAATATATGACAGAGAGCAGCAAGAAAACAGATTGTTGCAGCTCAGTGTAGACTGTGGAGTTCATACTGCAGTGTCCAGAGCTGAGGCCTTTAAGCATGTGTGTTTATTTTGGTCATTGGTATTCTCAAATGTTACAACGATGCAGCCATGATACATGTGCTTCAGCAACTAAAAGTACTAAAAGTAATACAATAGTTCTAAAGTAGTAGAGTTGAGCCAAGTAGGTACAGTAGGTAGGGGCATTAGAAGATATTGATGTGAACTATTTTTTCCTTTATGACTATCATGCCGAAAAGGACACAAAATAGACCAATTTGTAAGGTTTGACAGATAAAAATAGCATGATTGGGTAAAGTACAACAAAAAGCAGTTTGCGAAAAACTACTTTTGCGCTTAAGGATTTAGAAAGGATTTTGCACTACAAGCAGCTTTCACGGATGCCTGTCCTTTTCCCTGGGAGACAGGACAGGGAGGGCCGTGGTTTTATTTACAAGCAATGCCAGCCCCCCTCGTCCTCCCATCCTCCTTGGCTCTTAGTACACACCACTGGAGACGTCTCAGCGGGGTGGCCTCTTCCTCCTCCTCTTCTTCGTCTTCTACGCTGGATGCACTTGCTCCAGTAACGCTCCCTCCAGCTTTAACCAGCGTGTGAGCAGACACACACAAATCACTGTGTCCATGCAATCGGGCGAGGCCAAGCGAGAAAGGGGAAATGAAGGACATGTTTTCTTTGCTATGCAGAAGAGAGGCCTAATGGGTCTAGTGATCCAGCCAAACTATGCATCTCGGTCCGGGGCAAGACGCGACTCATGCCGCACACTGTTAAGCTTAAATCATCTCATTATCTTTCTAATAAAGGCAAAAATTCCATGTGGGAAATCTTCCTCATCCTTGGTCATCCTTTTACTACAGCCAGTGGTAATGAGAGGATCGAGTGGGTGCCCCATTCAGGGCATTACGAGCAGGAAGTAATAGAACTGACTGATGTTAACCATCTTTTTTGTCCTACCCGCTTAAATGAGGCCCACCAAGGTGACAGGCTTAGAAACATGCTTTTCATTATACGGTGGAACCTAAAAAGGTGATCCCTTGGTCGATGTTGGTCAACTTCTGATTTACTAGTACAGTATTTGGAAATAATTTCTCTCAAAGAAAATGATGGAAACAAAAACAATGTAACTGTCACTATCATAAAAACCATAAGGGGAATAAATTAACTGCTGTTGGTATTAGTCTTAACTTAAATGACAAGTGACAAAGGTGTAAAGTAAAAGTGATTCCGTCACAGATTTTTTTTTTACATTTTTACTTGCCCTAGAAGTGTAAAAAAGATTGACGACTGTAAAACATAAAAACAAAACAAGTGATGGTGCCTTGGGCTGAGCCTTCAGAGAAAAGGCAACAGTAACTGATGTTGGCTAAACTGAAGTCTGGTGGGGTATGCTGAGGTTTAGGGGTGTCCCAATACAACTTCACTTCAGATCCAATACCGATATTGCAGCCTTGAATATCAGTAACGATATCAATCCGATATCAGCATGAATCATACACATTTTTATTACTTATTTTGTAGTTTGAAATGTTAGGCTTGATCAAATCATATTACTCAAACAGAGAACAATAATCAGCAACAGTAGGTATGAGAACAACGGACCCATTTACTTCTTTAAGCATCTGGGATAGTTTTATCAATAACGTAGCGGCGGCTAGGCGTAATATAGCCAGATTGAAAGTGCTCAATGAAGCGTTTAAACTCGACTTTACTCACCACCGACGGGGGCTTGTCATCTTTTCTGACATAGCTAATGACTTCTTGTCATCCCGTGGGTGTTTCCCGTGTAACGCTGCATCAAATGCAAAAGTTTGGTGGTATTAAAATTCCCCGGTTCTGTGCCACCAGGGGAATCTTGTGCATGAAAAGTGTTGTCCTCAGCTGCAATGTATTTTTTGGACTAACAAAAAATACACACAGCCGACATCACTCCTACTCCTTCCTTAAACACATTAGCACACACTGTTGTTGCAATAACATGCTAGGGCGGAATCTGGAATCAACTGCTTGTATAATAATATCGGAGATTTTAGATGCAGGCTGATGATACTGGGTTTTTTTTGTGCTGATAGCGACCCAATAATATTAGGATAATTAGAGACTCTAAATTGCCCATAGGTACGAATGTGAGTATGAATGGTTGTCTATATGTGCCCTGCAATCGGCTGGCAACCAGTCTAGCGTATACCCAACCTCTCACCCAAAGTCCGCTGGGATAGGCTCCAGCATACCCCCGCGACCCTAGTGACCCTAGTAAGCGGCATAGAAAGTGGATGGATGGATATCAGGCCGATATCAATATCGGATCGGAACACCCTTACCTGAGGTTTGTGTCATATGCTGTGTGTAATGTCATCCTTGACGGTGGCCCATCTTTTTTGATTACCGGTAAGAGCAGAACAAAGCTAAAGAAAAAGTAACACACACATGCCCAATTAATACTTTGATGTTTTGAACCAAGATCCATGTGATGGTAGTTTGAACTACAAAGTGACTTCTGAAGAAATTGCTGTCCTCGTGTTACGTTTCATGGTTACGATAAAATGAAGAATTGAAGACAGCTAGAGCAGCTAGTATGACTGGTTTAGTGCCATTCAAGAAGCCCAGGGGGAGAGCAGCCTGTAGGCCCTGTGTGGAGTAAGTCTTGTCCTCTCCCTCTACATGACTGCCAAGGAATGTAGACAAACCACCTCAGGATGCCGGTTAGTTGCACAGGCGAGTCAGGCCGAAACGAAACATAAACCTTGGTGTAATTAGTAACTGCGAGTAACGCAAACTCCCACTAGTTCAACACATGATCATAAAACATCATATGACTGAAATACAACCTATGCACTTTGGTGCGAGGAAATGAGACACAGCAAGTTTGACCTTTGAGAATTACAACCGACAGCAAACTTTACATAGCTTGCAAGTATTTGTTTTCAAAGCACATCCCTGAAGTGCTGGTAAACACAAAGATATGTGTCACGTCACAGCCAATTATGCCGTTTTGCTTAGGTAAAGACATTTTTGGGCTACTAGGGGCTAACTGGGGAGTTTTAGGAGAGTGTATATATTTTAAGATAATGACCAGCTTATTCTCTATGCATGGTGGAAGTAACCTGCAGGGATCCTGTGCTGCGCGTCCCTAATGATGTCCTTCCCTGTTGTCAACGTATACAGCCTCATTCCCCCACCTACATAAAAGAGTTTAATTAAATATCCTGACAGTACCACACATAGGTCATTTTTTCACTTGACAAGTTCAAATTAAGATTTTGACCCCGCTGTTAACTTGCTTAAGTGCTCAGTGTTTCTATTTGACTGGGCTTTGTTTGTCAGTGTGCACACAAAATGGCCAATTAATCACTTGATGTCAACACTACTGACAAGTGGAGCTTGCTTTGCACATATGGTCGACTGCCCGAGAAAGTTACAAAATAATCCATCCTTACATTTTCTATACCGCTTGTTCTCACTAGGGTCACGGGCATGCTGGAGCCTATCCCAGCTGACTTCGGAAAAGAGGCAAGGGACTGGTCGCCACCCAATCGCAGAGAACATACAGACCATTTCTACTCACATTCACACCTACAGACAATTTAGAGCCTCCAATTAAGTTACCAAATAATGAAATCCAATAAGTGTACCCAGTATTCTAGACAAATAAACAATAACACACATATTGCAGTCTACCAGTCCAGAGTGTACCCCGCCTCTCGCCCGAATAAGGCTGGGATAGGCTCCAGAATCCCCACGGCCCTAGGGAGGACAAGCGGTATAGAAAATGGATGGATATTGCAGTCTGATGGGAAATTATAACTCAACTCCTCACTGTTAAGGAGAGTAGCGTTTCCACATTCTTTTCAGTTTAGGAGTGGCCTAAAAAACTTTTCCTTTACAATGTGCGGAATAACTTAATGCAGAGGGGATATAGCCACACAGCTACCAGTTTCACAGAAAATGTTGTTTAAATTGGTACTATCATTTGGAACTAGTAAAGAGATAAAACACTGAAAATAGCTGCTACTGTGTAGTCTTTGAAAGTGCATTGTAGTCCTGTACTCTGAAAATTGAAAAAACATACTTGATCTCTTTAGAGCGGTCTGGTTTGATTTCACATTTGTATTTTTGTCAGTGGACCAAATATATGCATAAGACGCTCCTTGACTGGACGGCGTATGTGACGTATACATTGACCCCAAACTACATGACATCTTCCAGGTCACATACACTTGTAAGGCTTTCTTTCTATGGAAGTTTTTTTGTTGTTTTTTTTTAACTCGCTGACATTTTACCAGCATAGATGTAACAAAAAGGATATAAATTGCATGAAGATGTCAAAAAGGTTTCACCGAGAACTGTAATGAGCAACAGACGGAAGGTTTAACTACTTAACACATCTGGGCTTACATTTAAGTCTTATTTTTTGATTACTTTTAAGTCTGCTTTCTGCCCAGTGTTGCTGTGCATCATCTGGTTATGTTCGCATTTGGTGACTTCTTAGCTGATGCTGTGATCCGTTCACATTTGCCTCACTCAGGACTAGAGTCTGTTTGCAGGCAGACCAAGACCCATTTGTCAGGCAGTCTCGGTCCACCTGTTTGGTCCTGGACTATGCTCACACTGAAGCAGACTATAGTCTGTTTCCACTGAATGAAAAATTTACAAGTGTGAACGCACCCCGAGTGTGTCTTTGTGGGTGCTGGCATTGTTGTGTGATGACATTTTACTGAAATAACTTCTTGCAGTGACAATACTGTATAGAATGTAAAAATTTAGTTTTTGTGTTCATGGCTGCTGCATTCCAGAAACTTGGGAAATTGTTATATAAATAAAACACAAATAGCTCACCTCTAATTTCTTTTTGTCAAAGTAGATCTAATAGTCCTGAAGGTTAGACACCCCTGTTATAGGGCAACCAATATACATAGCTAATGTTTAGTTCCCCTGGCAACCTAGTGAAAATTCTGTTTTGTTACATAAACACGCAGCATTTCTCTCATGCAGTTATTTTTGGGGGATTGTGTGATTTTGGCATTTGCAGCATTTTTTGCATTTATTTTTGGTCGTACAGTAGTCTCATTTGACTGCCGTAGCTTTAATTAGCAGCTTTTTCCCATTGTATTTATTTTATGGTGTTTGGAGTGTCTGGGTGTCACTGCACTTTTGGCTATAACAGCCACCGTACTTATGCACTCAAAAGGCTCAGTGTAAGTATGGACGTGTGCAAATTGAAACACGGTTTCAAACTCACAGACATAGATCTTGAAACTTCCCAGGTTCTTGGAATGCAGCATTAAGTCTTGGGGAGGGTTGGTTACGTTCTGCTTTGGTCACGCCCATTTCTGGACCTCAACTCACCTGTAGAGCCTCGCAACTACTACCAACACAGCATACAAAAATTGAGCCAACTATAAACTAGATCTCCGTGCTATAATACATTGTCACAAACACCAGGGGGAACAATTTAAAACGACCGCAATGTAACACATGTAAGCACCCTTGTGACAAATATTACCTTAAAGTCCACAGAGAGCTGCGGCGTGTATTCCAGTGTCCACAGGGCTCGAACCAGCGACGCCAGCTGGTCGGTCACCTCTCCCCTAGAGGTCTCGTCTCCTCTCACCTGGACGCTCACCCTCCGGTGGCACAAGTCCGGCTTGTATTGCTCCAGTCCGAGGTACTCAGCCAGCAGGTCAGTGTTACTGAGGCACTGCACCACGGCGTTCATGAAGCAGGTGTTGCCGTGGTTCTTCAGCCCCAGCGCGCCGGGGGTCTTGTCGCCGTAGCACCACGACAGCCGTTCCTTGACTGAACCATGAGAGGACACAGTGGCGCTCTTCTTCACGGCGCCGACCTTCGGGAGACCCACCAGGGTGTCGTCTGTGAACCCGCCGTTGTCGCTCCGACCGAAGCCGCCGTCGTCGTCCTCCTTCTCCTTGGACTCCGGCGGTCGTCCCTCGCCGAAGTGCGCTAAAGTGCTCAAAGTTTTAAGAATCCTGCCCATGAAATGACTCAAAGACCGAAGCGACTTCCTCCTGGTGAACACACCGCTTCTGTGCTTTTCTTTCCGCTTGTTTGTTTTGGCTTTCATGGGATTTCGCGTCTTGTCCTTGTTGCGGGGATCCATGTCTGCTGCACCTGACAGGGGGAGGAACACTCGGACTGAGGAGGCGCACCTGTCTGCCACACTGTCTAGTCTTCCTCCTGCTCCTCCTCTTCCTCCTCCTCCTCCTGCCTCCCTGTAAACACCGCCGCCGCCAAAGTGGCACCGAGATACCGTGTAGGCATTTGGGTCGCCTCTGGCTGCTATTATATTGGAATATGTGCTAGCTTCAACGGCTCCTCATCCTCCATGCTACCCACTACCCCTCCGTCACCGCTGATTCCTCCCGCCCTGATACACCACGATGAACAATACCCACCGCCCGCCCCTCACACCCAGCAGGGAACGGAAACACACCGGCCTCTTCATTAGGTACACCTGCCTATGAGATCTAATACACCCATTCTGTCTTTACAAAGATAGTAATGCTCAGTTTTGATTTTAAGATTTGTTGTCCCTCTCATGTAGCTAAACAAGATAACCAAACCTAGACACATACGCATCTGTACAAAAATATTCTAACACTTTTTACCCTAAAAATGTAAAGGTACTAAAATGGCCCCACTCATAAATGGTAATGGCTTACTTTATGGAGAACATGGTTGACTCACGTGTTTACACTTGCATAAGTCAGGACGTTCGAAAAGCAGTAGGAAGAAGCTGAGCTTATTTCATACAAACCCTAACTGTCAGCGACTCAGAGTGTTAGTGTCACTCAGTCAAAATATGATGGAAAGACTTGTAATTTTTCTTATTTTCCTAAACATGTCCCTTATTTTCAAATGCAATTATTGACAGATATGACTGTTGTCAGTCTGAAACACCTTGCCTAAAACACACAACTGTACTATAAATAGCTCAGAAACTGTCTTCAGTCAAATTAAGGCTGCTCCTGCACATAAATTGACTTTTTTTTGTGCAGTTGTGGTTGTCGACGGGGAGCCAGCATCTGCTGCATTAAACTCCAATTCTAATCATTTGAGGCTTAATTTCACAGCTCACCGCAGCTGAAGATTGAATTTAGTGTGCCAGATATGCTGGTTTATTGGAAAAGATAGTCAGAGACAATATATCCATAATTTCCCTAATACTCTTATTCCACTATTGTTAAGAAACACGTGATAAGCGTTGAATGGACTTGGACTTGGAGCTTTCTTAGTTTATAATGGAACTTCAGAAGTGAAATACTCCCAAGGTCATTTTAGTTTTAACCCCAATTTTCAGGAAAATTACACCTTTAAAGCCACAAAAACACGAAATTTGAAGCACCGTCATGCATGATGTAAGTGTAAGACAACTGGAAATTGAAATGTAAGTATGGAAGTAAAAAATGGCCTTAATGCTCAATAAAATACAGTCAAACCTTGTTTTTTTTTTGTACACCGCAGTTTTCATTGAAAATTGTTGGTTTTTGTACACTGTCTCGGTTTTTGTACAATACTGCATGCAACAAAATAAACTTTGCTCTGTACTGTATCCTTCTGGGAAATAAACTTCCCAACAAAACCCCCCATTGCTGACTCACTGTCCATGTATATTTTTTTTTATAAATAAACCACCATGGGGCCAAAGAAAGTGCCAGCAATTTGATAAAGAAGCTGAGAAACACTATTGAATTTGATCTCACCAGGATTTAGAATTATTTCACATTGTTTTCTGAATCTAAAACTATAATTCTTCTATGTAAATTGTTTTTTTTTTCATATTTTTGGGTGTCTGGAATGGATTATTAGGGTTTACATTATTTCCAATGGGAAAAAAATGCCTGGGTTTTCATGTTTCAGTTTTTATGTGACCCTCTGGAACAAATTAAAAATCAAAACTGCGGTCCCCCTCTATTACCAATGCAGTTAATCAAATACAGTCAAACTTTTGCAGTCTCCCTCTAGTGGCCGCTATAGACAGGTGGCCTCTATAGACAGGTTGGCGTCCAGTTTGAATGTTGACTAGTAGAGGAAAAAAAAAGACAAAAAAAGGGGAAAAAAAATAATGTTGACCAGTAGAGGGCACTGTGGGACTGCGGATAAAAGTTGTACAGCACTACTAGGCTTGTTATTATCCACGACCCACAGAACAAAGCTGTGCTAGTAATGTCTTACGCTTGTTTTTAATATTTTACTTTTTATACGGCAGAGTGTCATTACAGCTTTAGTTCATCAGGAAGTGACGGGAAGTGACGGTGGGCGTCCCAAGCAGGAGAGCTAGGCTCAGTGCTAGCTGTGAGTTTCGAGAGAGTTGGGAAGTGTGTTTATGTTGGCGTGGATGTAAAGTCCTGCAGTGTTCTCCACTGTTAATAAAGCAATTAAAGTGCATCGGCGACATGAGTCTCTCCTTCCCCACAACAAGTGGCATTACAGTATTGACACACATTGTGCACATTGTCTCACACCTGGAAATAAACGGTGTCACTTGTTACAGGCATTGCCGGGACAGCTATGTAGTGGGGCTTGTTTAACCTTTGCCTTGTGGGCAAGCAGGAAGGAGAGACGATGCTGAGAGATGTGTGTGTGTTCTGAGCTGCTGTCTGGTGGCCGCGTTCAATAAATAAAGTTGGCAGAAGAAACAGGAGAAGTTTCCTTCTTTGCTTCGGAGCTGAATAAGACTGACAAGTTAACAGACTAGTAGCGAACGGAAAAGAAGACGGCTTTGTTTGTGTGTCGAATACAGAAGATGAGGACTTTGATGGATTTGTGGATGAGGATTGATCAAAAATAATGTGAGTACATTCTAAAATACTTCAATTAAGTACAACCGAACTCAGTTTTGCTCCCGCTGCTGCATGCATGCTAGCGTATGTTTTTTTTTATTGTAGCGTCACTGGGAGCACGTCCTGTTCCCAGCCTACTTTACGGTAATGTTTTGGTGCAAATGCTCTTAAAGTTACATGTTTGACCAGGAAATAGCAAGCTCAAAAGAAGACGGCTTTTTTATGTGGAACAACTGACAGTTTGTGTGGATCTTGTGAATGATTGTGACTGAGCTAGGACTCAGTAATTAAAGTCTACACACGACGGCTTCATTGATTGAAAAACGAAACTTTTTCATGCATGAAGCTTCTACTTGAGTTGGTAATTTGGCCGCTATATGCAGTCAGATATTGACCAAGGGAGACAAAATGGGTGGCCGCTGGCCGCGTTAGACAGGTGACTGCTATACACAGGGTCTATAACATGTAAATTTGCTGCGGGGGATTTTTCAGTGGCTGCTATAGGCAGGTGGCCGTTCTATAAAGGTGGCCGCTAAGACAGGTTTGACTGTATGTCATTGATCCTATTAATTCATGTAAAACGCCACGAGGTGACAGCTTTGTTCTCAAAAGGAGTGGTTTTCCTTTATTTTTTACTTTGAGTCTATTACACAATGGTTAACTTCTCGTAAAAATGTTAAAGCGTTACCTGAAACATTACCGTTTACTTAAGAACAGTCTTATGATGGTAACAGTTTGACCCTGGAACAGATTATTTCCTATAGTAAAACTGCTTTGAAAAGATCCCACTGTATTTAAATGAGTCTCTTTGCATGACAAAACAGAATGAAATGAGGATATCAGGAAGCTATGTTGTCTCCCCCTTTCAGCAAGAATCTTCTAAGGAATTACAGTTGATAATTTGGTCGTCTTAAATAGAGCGAATGCTAATACTTGTAGATCAGAATAAAGGCTGCATGTAATCTACTACACTGTGTGGTGCTTACATAGACTGACTTCATCTGCATATGTAAACGTATGAAATCCATTCAACTGTCCCCTTAGCAGTTAAAGTGTAATGCAGTCACACAGATGAGAGGAATTTCAATGTGGATCTCATTTAGCTCAATACCGCGTCACTAAAATAACGTTTTCTCATACTGAGGTATTGCTTGTCCAGTTTGACGTCAATCCAAAACAGGGTGAGGGAACTTCCAGCGCATGACGGCTCCATCAGCGCTGGTGCTGATCAGAGTGCGGTTGTTGCAGCAGATCTCAATGCTGGTGATAGGGCCGCCATGAGCTTTGCCGACATGGGTTACCATACCTTCCATGTAGTCCCACACCCTCACCACCTTGTCGTCTCCACCTGGCACAAAAACATGATCAAATATTCAAACGAGAACTACACTGAATGGTATAGTTGGCAGCGATATAAGAACATGATAAATGTTAAATCATAGCTGCCAAATGACATTTGGACCAGGTTTGGCTCTGGATGACCAGTCCAGTTTTCCATGGAGACACCCTCTTTTTGAGACTTACACTGTGGCTTACGGTTCTGTTTATGCAATCACTATAGAAGCACAATTAATTAATGAATTAATTAGTTGTGATATCACTCAATTTGTGTACATGTAAACCTTTTGAGTCTCAGCACACAACTATGGTGTATTCAAGGTTTGATTTTTTTGAGAAGGCATTTTTGTGATGCAAATGCATTAATCTTTTGAACGCATATTGTTTTGAGAAGCCAAACTCTTTACTTAATTGTTCCCAGCAACAAAGTGGAACTACGTTCTTCATCACAGAAATCTGACCAGAACTGGACTTAGGAGACCAATTGGGGGGTAAGTCACTGTTATTGGACTACAATGCTGATGGGGATGTCATACAACTTCATGTCAAAAAATCCCAACTATCCTTTTAATATCGGTTTTCCTTATCTGGAAAAACCCAATACCAATGTCTACCGATACCACATTTTTATGCAATATCGGGCCGATATTATTGGTGAGCTGATATTATCGGACATCCCAAATGGTTTAGAAGGCAAATGCCACAGCCCCAATGTGACAATATTTTGGTTTTCAACAGAATGAACAAGGTGAGCACATGAACACCGGCAGTTTTCCAAACTGAGGCAAAAAAAATACAGATGGAGGTGCTGCAGGCAGCGGAGCCTTCGTCCCGACAGTCAACGCTTACTGAGGCGTTTGGTCAGCAAGGTAAATGTAAACAAAATAGCGCAAAATGGCACACTCAGTGTTGTTCGTTATTTGTTAAGCCTTCCTGTTAAGAAATAATACCCAATGTTCATTATTCAAGTGCAATTTTTTTTACAGAGACTTGATATTCCATTGTATTTATTGCATGTATTTTTGTGTGTGCTTTTGATTGGAGTGAGAGAGAGAGAGATGTTTCTTAACAGAGACAAGGTCTATATTTTTTTGTTATGATTGTGAGTTTTATTTTAGAGCAATTTTTGCTAAAAGAGACTGAGAATCCATTTTATTTTCATTTGGTATTTTTTTTGTCTTTTTTTGTTTGTTGAATTTAGTATGTTGTTTGTTTCATTTATTTTATTTAAAAGCACTTGACATTCCAATTACAATGTTAAAAAAATGTGATATGATTTACTCACATTATTATGCCATATAATTAATGAAAAAAATGCTCTCAGAAAATTTTGTCAATAATATCAATTATGGAAAATAATTTGTAGGGCAATTATCGACGAGCAAAATTTGTTATCGTGACAGGCCTAATTTTGAGTAAGCACTGAATTGCAAACAACCATTAAAGTGAAATAGGCTGTTCATCAGCTAAATTTTAAGACCATAGCGTAAAAAAACCTTCACCCCCCCCAAAATAGAAATACAATGTTAAATAAAAGGACTCCGTAATGAGTAGCTGCGCCATTCTTGTTAATCACCTCCAAAATTGGTTTGGGCATGCTTGATGGCAGTGTTTCCAGCAGGCTAGTGGGAATATTGCTCCAGGTGGTGAAGATGGCTTCATGGAGGGCATCCACAGTCTGGAATTGATGTCCATTTTTGTCAACTTCTCTTGCCATCAATACGCAAATGTTGTCAATTGTATTTAGATCAGGGGAACACGCAGCATGTTCCAAAAGAGTGAGGTTATTCCTCTGAAAGAAGTCCTTTGTCAGGCGGGCATTGTGAACTGCAGAGTTGTCCTATTGAAAAACTCAGTCATTACCACACAGATGAGGGCTTTCAGTCATGAGGGATGGCCCCTGCAACATCTCCACATAGCCAGCTGCCGTTTGATGCCCCTGCACAATCTGAAGCTCCATTGTTCCTTTGAAGGAAAAAGCACCTCACCCAGATCATGATGGTGCCCCCTCCAGTGTGCTGTGTAAAAACATCTCAGGTGGGATCTCCTTGCCCTGCCAGTAAGCCATCAGAACCTTCAAGGTTACATTTTTTGTCATCAGAGAATAAACTTTCGTCCCCCTTTTGATGTCCCATGTTTGGCAGTCTCATGTAAATTCTAAATGGGCAATTTTGTGGCGCTGAAGGAGACGAGGCCTTTGAAGCCGTTTTTTTTCTTAAAACTCTTCTCTCGCAGATGCGGTGTGATGTTTATTGGACTGCCCTCAGCCCAATTAACAACCTTTATTTGGGCTGAAGATCGTCCCGCGTCTTGACGAACAACCATTTGGATCCTCCGGCTCAGGGCCGGTGACATGTTTTGGGTTCTACCGCATGACTTTTTTGTTTGATAACCCTCAGGATATTTTAAGAAGTCCAACCTCAATGGCACACTGCGAGAGGCCATGCTTATGCAGCTCAACAATCCGACCACGGTCACACGTTCAAAGAGAGAAAGCTTTTTGCCTTTGCCACCAGGCTATGGTCTTGAACATTCGATCAGCTGATAAACAGCTTATTTCAGTTTAATGGTTGTTTGCAATAAATTGCTGACTCAAAATTTTTGTTGTCTCACTCCCATTTCTTCTTTTTACATTTTGAAGCTCTACTTAGAACCTCCTTAAGATCCAACAGTGCAAAATGTAAATTTCTGCAATTTTTCAACTGGTCTTCAAATATTGATCAGTTTACATGCAGTTATTTCAAAGACAACATATTCCAAAGAGGTTACTGAATTACACTGTATTGCATTACTAAAGTGGAACAGAGGGACAAGAGTTTGAGTAACAGATGCGTAATTGACAATTACCTGTCACAAAGTGTCTGCCATCATGGGAGATGAACATGCAGTTGATGGCCGACGTCTGCAAGCCCTGTAATTCTCTGATTGGTGTGCCATCGTGCACGTCCCAATAGATGATCTGAACAAATAACCAACAGTTATCTACTGTATTTCACAGAAACAATTAGGACAAGTAATGTTTTTCATGTGGAACATAGCTGGGCTACACAGCAGAAAAACTACAGTGCTCCCCTTAGTGTGGAAATGGACCTTTAATAATCAAGTTCCACATTGTTTTCCAATGACAGACACCATAAATAATGCATATTTCATTATACAATTTTGCAAAGGATACACACTTATAAGTATCAAGCAGACACAGCAATGTAGACGGACAGATTTGATGAGATTACGCAACTGCCCCACAGGCTAATGGAAAGAGTAGCATGTGCCAGTCATGCACACTTGTTTGAATGACAAACTCCGAGCCTCCGGAAAGAAAGCTAACAGAAACATGGAGTCAGACAGGCACAGGGAAATTACTGTAAATTTTGTTTTCCAATTTCCTCATATAGTGGCCAGAGGGTGTTTATTGACTGAACTGCAAACAGTACCAGGTGTTCATTATGGAGAAGGGTTTGTTTGTACAAATGCATATTTATAAAAATAATTTTCACAAAAAATTATATTTAACTAAAATTATAAACAGATCCACTTATTTTATTTATATATCATTTATTTACAAAATATTAATAGGTGAGTAATGATTCATTCACTACATCAATGCATCGATTTATATTCCTACGATTCAACTACATCGATCTGGGTTTTCAAGTTTCTATTCAGGGCGACATATCAATTTAACGTTTAAAAGCGAGTCAATAGATTGAATCGATACTTGGAAATTAGGCATTGGATTTAAGCACGGCAGGTTTTATATGAATATGCTTTTTTAGCACTTTTCATGATAAAGACGTTAAACGTTACAGTCTGCCTGTCTGTGACGTCATTGTCTTCCGGGTATGCGCTGGTCATGGGAGTTGTAGTGGACCTGTGAAATACAGTTGATTTGCTTTTTCTTCATTTGGTCAGATCAGTTGATTCACTTCATTCGTGTTCATATTCAACTCATCTGTCCATATTTGAAACTCCTTTTAAGTGACATTTATGGGGACAATATGCAAACTAAGGACGTTTTGTACGGCTATAGACGGCAGTTTACAGTAGTTTACGGACGTCATCCTCCAGCGCAGCGTGTCCAGGTCAGAACATACACCGCCGTACGCGGAAGCAATAAATGGCGTGTACTTGCTTGTGCCGGGGAGGGAGGAGGAGAGAGGAAAGGCTGGGAAGCCGTAATTTTTGTTGACCGTTTATTCCATTTGTCGCACTTTTACACTCGTGTTTCATATGTATTCTTCTTATGCATGACCACGTTTCCTTACACTGCTGCACGCCACCTGCCAGCACTTCACATGCAAAGTATCTGTCTGCTCTCCTGGTTTGGTCTGATCATTATCAGAAATGGTCATAAACTCACCACACCACGGTATTCTGTTCAGTGTCTCCGTTAAGCATAACATCAAGAACCATCCCGACCCTCTCAGCGGCAAAAGGTACATGGTGGCCACATTACCTGCTAGTTGTTCTTTCAAATGGCTCCTCTGATCAGGAGGATTATCAGCACAAAAAAAAGCCCTTGCTGCCATCGGCCCGTACAGGTGCAAAAGTTTCAACACCTAACTGAAGATACCATACCGCATTCATTTGCTGAGGACTTTTCATAATGACCCTCACCTTTGGGTGCAAAGTGCAGGTTTGGATTGCACTATTTAAAGTAAATAATGAATCATGGCAACCTATACCAACCTCTGTTCATCCCGATTTTGTATTGCATTTTTAACTATTTTTTTGTACTCATTAATAATAATGATAATTTATTCTTAAGTATGTCAGCATCATTAATCATTTATACCTGATTCCCTTGCAAAAAAAACAACAGGAAACTAAAGGCCCTGTCACACCTTGATGATTTAGCCAGCGTATGCCTGACATGATCATTTTGATGGCATACGTTGAACTGTCGACGTTTTTTTCAATTTTGGGCATATACATAGCATATTCATAACGAGTTTGACGTATACATGACGTATTAGTAACTTTTCTACAACGTTTCCATCTCCTCTCAGTCAACCCTTGCCAAGAAGAGAGCCAAGAAGACACCGTTTTGTCTCAAGGTATGTTGACGTAGTACGACTTGTCCGTAACTTACAAATGATGTGTGTGAACCGGCGTCAACGATCGCATAACTTATTGCCCGCGTATTCGGGACATATGAATCATACGTTGACATACGTCGAAAAGTTTTGTGCATGCACAACATTTTTGGACAACTTGGACGTACTACGACGTATGCCGGCGTGCTTCAGCGTGCTCTTAACTTATACAAAACTTACCCATAACTTATTCGACGTACGCCAGCGTATTAGCCAAATTTTTCATACGTTGGCGTACGCTGGCTAAATCGTCAAGGTGTGACAGGGCCTTAAGAAACTGCACCTGTCCAGTATCCAGGTATTTATTTCAGAATTTTTGACTAAAAAGTTACTGAATCGATTTAAAGTTAGTGATTGGTTTTGGATTGTATTGTTCTAAATGAACCAATATCGTACTTGAATCGTATCGGCAACCACTAATCGTGATACTGTGTGAATCGAAACATTATTAAAGCAAATTGTTACACCCCTAATTAACAGAATTTTTAAATTGTTTTATTCACCGGATATTATTTTTCAGCCATGGCTTTTATTTATTCAAGTGGGCAGAGCGCCTCACAATTCATTACTGTAGTGAAAACCAGTATTTAAATACAAATATGAAGAATATTTCGCTCATCCAATCAGTAGTCAGAACACAGTCTAGATGCATTTGTGGACTTGTGGTGATTCCGATATTTCAAACTCTTTTCGAAATTGTACAGTTCCTCCACTCCTGTGTAAAATAAATAATTACAATATCCATCCAGCCATCCATCTTCTATACAGTTTGTCTAGTCACACTTATTGCAAACATTGATCCAAAATTAGAGAACGTAAAGGTCAAGCTAGCAGGAGGGTTTGGAGCAGAAGGGGGACCGAACAGTGTGTCAAAAATAGACATATTTATGGGTGTCTCAAATACTTTGCAGATTTTTTGCTAATCATTGGTGGTCTAGATGGTAAACCCCACAAAGCGGGGATCTACTATACTTACTAAGTGAAAGTGCCTCACTCTACATGCACTATTATCCAACTGACCCTGTTCTCACAACAATTAAGTACAAAGAATTGTTCACAATTAGTAGGGAAAAGACATTGTGTTCACCTAAAAGCTTTGTCGTTTACCATGTTAGTCTATTTAAGCTCAATGACCACTGACTAGGTTGAAATCAGGGTTGCTAAACAGAACCAAAAGTTAATCATCCACAAGGCTTTACAGCTGTCAAAGGCTCACGTCTCACACAAAGGCGTTTGTAGACTGTGGTTATTTATAGCCCAGGTGACAGAAACATCACTGAGTTGCACACCAACAGAGTTTTCTTGTTATTTAGGGCAATGCTGATTGCCTAATAAAATAGGAAGCATGGTGGGATATATATGATAATGAAAACAGCCTTCACCTGAAATGAAAGTTTTGTGGTTTACAACAAATACACAAGGATCTCAGTGTGTCATCTTTTAAAAGTCCAGTTGTCATGTACTGACATGCATATGAAATTAAACATCTAAGCAAAACTAAATACAGGCTCTGAATACTGTATTGTGCTGTGATAATGTGGAACCTCTGAAGTCAGACACCCCAAAATACAATCTACAATTTGGAGTTCGACCATACATTTCCTAAAAAATACTTGAGATGCAAACCATCATCATGCATGAGACTTCAGGTCAATGAGCATCTAAAGCGGAGGGTGCTCATTACGTCAATCGCAAGCTCCCGGTCGATCGCGAAGTTAGTTTAGGTCAATCGCATAAACGTCACTTTGTAGATATCATATGACATCAGTTAACTGACTCCCCTCCTGATTCGCTGTTGCTCCCAAGCGGCAAAGATTGACTGGCGACAGACGTCTCAAGCTAGACACAGAGATGCAACTTTCATCTTTATGATTGTGATTATGGATGAACTAACTCAGCAATAAGATGCCTATATCTAACAAAAGTTATCCGACACTTGAAGAGCTATTCATGTTGGAAAAATGTCAATTGTTTGATGGCTTTGTTTTGCGTCCTGAACTCCACGATAGAAATGTTTTATACACTTCCGTTTCTTAAACTATTATTTCATCATTAATGTGCCCATTGCTGAAACCTTTTCAATAGGTAGCCTTGACTAACCAGATGGATATATGGCAGCTGTACTACCAAGATGAACCATTTACAAAAGCAGATGACGAAAAAAAGTTAAACTTCACCCACACAAGACATCCCCTGACAGCTTGTATTTGTAGGAGAATTCTTCTGTCTCTTGGCTCTTTTCAGTCACGACCTCTTCCTCATTTGAGCAGCTTATTAGCAATACCGCCTGTGTGACTTTTCTTGGCCCATCTGTGTTCTCAGGGAAATTGGGCTGCCATCCAAAGCTGAGCCGTGTACGCAGCCAAGTCAAGGCTATGATGCTCTGCGTATATACTGTATATATATAAGATGGAATGATGGGAGTCACCGGAGCAATGGACAACGACTTCATCATGATAATCTTATGCTTATGCTATTGGTACCGTCTGAACACTTTCCCACTGGATTAGTTCTGTCCAAAACCCTGGAGCCCTGGAACCCTGGAACCCTGGATCTCAATTGACTTAGGGTGATGTTGGACAACACCATGATGGCCAGGAAAGTGGGACTTCTCATAAAATGTCTTCAGGTTTGGCAGGGCGGTGCCAGCAACTCATAAAGTGGTTTGTACAAATAAATTAATAATCCAGGTTCTCCGTACTATTTCAAACACAGAAAATAATTGAGAACCACCGGCCTATGGGGAAAATGAATAATCAATGCTGTATTGACATAAATATAAGACAGTATTAAAAAATACCAAATAACACAGTATTATGAAATACCTGACACTAACCCTGAAAAAAGACTGGTCATCTTATGTTTGAGGTCTGGGGATTTATACATGCAAACCAACAAGTGGCGGCACATGACTTCTCCCAAAACCAGTCAGTTTTTCTTCCTGTCACTCACACACACCAGTGACCTGGTCTGATGCGAACGCGACAGAGACCCACTGAAAAAATGTGTCTCAAAGTTTGTGAGTAAGTTCGCAAACAGCTAAGAAATATGAAATCCTTCTGTACGGCAATTGACCATTTTTTCACTAATGTATAAAACTTCATTGCAGAAAAAATATTTTGTCTTGAAAAATATTTTAAACAAGACTTGAAAGATACTTTGTCTTCCATCCATCCATGTTATATACCACTTTTCCTCTTTAGGGTCACGGGGACATGCTGGAGCCTATCCCAGCTGATTCGGGCGACAGGCGGGGTACACCCTGGACTGGTTAAATTGGGGTTAATGTGGTAATGGTTTCCTTATCTGAATTTTCTTAACTCTTGTTCTGATGATCAATTTGTGTTGAATTGAGCAGAATAATTCTGCAACAAGGAAATTCAGTTGAATGTCTAGGATATCGGTCATGCCACTATTGAACTGTAGAAGTGAGTCTTTGATGCAACTTTTGTGCACAAGTGTATATACCGTATCAAATAGTTGTGCCATAGTGGACTGGTTAGCTCTCATTTATCTTCAGTTTCTTCAGCATGCTGGGATGTAGAAAAGCGCTGGCCTAAACAGGAGAGATGGGAGTATTTCTTCGACCAGACAGAGTGCCTGTGTCCTGGGATGAGCAGATGGTGGTTCTGGCTGGCACTAGGCTGGCATCGGCACATCCGTATGCAGGAAGGCACAATCGTTCCCCTCCCAAACTCCCTCACTCTCTGCATGCACCCTTCTTATTCCTCCTTCACAGCACATTCACAGGCTGTTCTAATCAGTACAAATTGTCGTCACCTCTCAGCATGACATGATGAGCGTGTGTGTGCGCTCAGGTTCAAGGAGTGTGGATGAAGTTTGGTTTAATTTATTTCGAACATGCATATGTCCGAAAAGGAGTAGGAAGAAGCAGAGCTTATTTAATCCGATCCCCTTTTTGTAGCACATCAATTGCTAATACATACATGTGTGTACATACACATACAAACACGCACATACATATACACTTACATCTGCACCTACACAAGTTCGCACATATATACATATACAGTATACATATATACAGTGTACAGGTACACAAATGCTTTAAAAAAAAACAAAAAAAAACCCTTTTTTCCTCTTTTCCTTTCCTTTTCCCTATCTGTTTATCCTGTCCTTCCTCTCCTGTTGATATCCACATCTTCTTTGGTTTTACACTGCTAGTGACGCTGGGTTTGTATACAAGAGTTCTTTTATTAACTACGTCGAGGTTATTGCAATTATGCTTATTGTCATAGTAATATGATCTTTAATATGTTTCCAGATCACTGATATCTTGGACAACAAGCACTCTTGCAACTCCTGGACCTCCTTTTAATTTGATGTAGATTTTCCCGTTAGTGCTCCAAGTGTTTTGAATCTTTCCTTGCTTCCTCAGGTCTCATGCTTTTTTGCGATGTCGGAATTGCGTTTTGTCAGATGCTCATTCATGTAGACGTTGGTGCCTCTTAGCTTCTTTCCCTGTTTCAGCAGTGCAGCTTTGAATTCCCTGTTGGTGAACTTAACAATGATTGAGGTGTGGTGTTGTTTCTGCTATATAGTGGGATGCACGTGTCAATACTGTTGACATCGACATCCACCTCCTTCGAGTGTAGGAAGTTAGCAATCTGTTGCTTTATTGAAGGAACATCTCTTGACTTGGGTGTGATTTGGAGCCCTGTGAGGACCACGTCATTCATTCGTGCCATCTGATCCATCTCGTCAATGAAGTTTTTGATTTGCTCCTTGATATTCTCCTTTCTTTCTCTTCCTCAAGGGTGGTGCGAAAGTCAGCATTGTCCTTCAATAGTGCCTTGATATCATCCTGTAGAATGTTGATATCATTGCATAGTGCTCTATTTTCTTCCCTGGGGTCTTTAGCATCCTTAAGATCAGTACGTGACGCGGCTTCCATATGGTTTATAGCCTCCTTGAGAGCAGTGCGCAAGGCAGCATTGTCTTCCAATAATGCCCTGACATCTTCCTGCAGAACCTTAACATCCTTGCAAAATGCTGTATTTTCTTTACGGTTTATCGCTTCCTAAAGAGCAGAGCGCAAGGCAGCATTGTCATTCAACAGTTCCTTAATGTCGTCCTGCAGAGCCTTGATATCTTCCATAGGGTATTTAACCTCCTTAAGAGCAGCGCTCAGGTCTGCAGTTTCATCTTGCAACTTCTTGACTTCTTTTCTTAGTTTTTTGATGTACTTGTTCTGTGCTCTATTTTCTTCAGACTGTATCTCTGTAGTTGAATGCAGCTTCTCAATTCCTCGCATTATTGGTGGTAGAGTGATCTCTCTACTCTCGAAGCTACTATCTAAGGTTTCTTTGAAGCACTTGAAAGCATTTTGCAACTCTTGGTATCCTGGACTAGCTAGGTATTCTGCCACTGTTTTTATTTCCATGTCCACTTCGAATTCAGAGCCAGAATCATTTTCCTATGCAAGTTCAGAGCCAGAATAATTTTCCTTTGTGTTTGACATTGTTGCTAAGCAACCTCTTTTAACTTCAGCAGTTCGCTAGTTAGCTAGACTTGCTAGCAGTATCGATACTTGTATCTGTACCTCTCGACTATCCAAGTTAAAGTTGGGGGACTGCCATACACGTCCTTCCCCGTCAAGGAAAAAAAAAAAAAAAAAAAAAAAGTGCACCATCAAGGAAGCAACACGTTTTCTGAACAGACTCTCACAATGGAGAGCCGGCGTAATTATGAGTGGAGAAATAAATGACAAGCTTTTGAAACTAATCTATGTATCTGCAAGCGCATGTGTGTGTTATTGTTCAAGCTTTCACTGTGGAAAGCGAAACTAATCGTACCACAGCGGAAGGCTTCTCTCTTCTGCTCAGCGAGTGGAAAATATGATGCAATAATGAGACATTGAAATGAGCACCCATTCATTTACACCTGATAAATTTAACAAGGGTGTGAGATGTATTGCCTTATTATCAAATGGTCCACAAAAAATAAAAATGACATTTATGCTATCGCAAAACACTAATGGACATTGTCAATAATAGTAAATAATAGGTAACAATACCAACCTTTCTGTCGGTGCCACTGGTCACAATCTGATGTTCTTCAGGGTGGTAGCACACAGTCCGGAACAATGTGTTTTTGGCAATTATCTTCTGAATTCGAACAAATTTCCTACAAGAGGAGGTTCAAAGGGAAGACTTTAATGCTTTTGTTGATTGAAAGACACAGAAAGAAGGTGAACAGTATAATATAGTGCAGTGGAACCTCGGTTTTCGGGCACCCCAGTTTTTGTATGATTCGGTTTTCGACAAAAATATTTGTCAAAATTTTGCCACTGTTCTCGTACAGTCTCACACCATATTGTGTGTAACAAACACATTGAATCTTGTAGTATTAATAAAGATGTACTGTAGATGGCCAATACTCTCAGCATTGCTTGGTTATTCAGCCATCTTGGATTACACACCCTACAACACATTTTGCAAGACTTAGTTTGCACAATACTACAGTATCCTGTAAAGCTGATTAATTTAGCAAACTCAAATGAGAATTAGTCTGTTAGCCCACATATCATTTTGCGGACTCAAGTGCCTAAACAAAGAATACCACATGTTGGTGACTCAGTTTTGTCATGTTATTAATACACTGCGTGAGTCCAATTTGTGTCTTTATTACAAAATGTGCCTGTTAGCATTAGCATTAGCATTGAGTTTAGAGTAAAAAACAACAATTGCTTCCCATCATGCATTTCTGATTTTTGCATTCTTTCTCAGATGACACCATGAGTCAGACTGAATAATGACCTCCTGCAATTTCCGATGGGTTGAGAAGCTTCTTGCAAGTTCCCCTATAGCTCGTGATTGGCTCCTGCCAAAGAAAGAGCTACCATTTCCTCACTTACTCGCAAGCGGCACAGTATTTAAATGATCAGTAGTAGTTCTGAAGTAAAGGAGGTGTCACGAGATTAGAACATGGCAACAAATTAGTCGCACCGCTGTATACTATAAGCCACAGGGTTAAATGTTTAGGAAAAAATTGTGGCTTATAGAATAAAAATTACGGTAATTCATTTAATGTTTTATGGAGTTAGTGGCATATTTTGTACTTGGACTTTACAGTAGCTAGATATATTGCTAGATATAATTGCATGTGGTCATTGATACAGTGGTTATGGAGTTATTACCATAGAAACAATTCCACAATTTTGTTAGATAATATAAGATACATTATTTGTAGTTAATAGTCATTTTTAGGCCAAGTAAGTTCAATTGGATAAGTTCCCGTGCACACGTTTCACCGTACACTAATTTGCCACAGCACCGTGGTTGGAAATCACTGGCTTAGGCAATAGTTACAATATTTCCTCAAATAGTGGCTTCTGCTGAAATTGCATGCCCCAATATAATATCAGGTGTCAAGAAGGAAATAAATGTTGCACTCCAAATAAACCCCACATAGATGTCCAAACCACAATAACAGAATGCCCGCGGAGCAGACTATACACCTCCATAATTATTTTATTTCATTAGCATCACAATTTATTTTAAAGAAATACAAACATATACATAATATTCTAAAAAACCCTCTTTTCTAATAAACCCCATAACCGGTACTCTCTGCAGTTAAGTAAATAAAAAAGCTGGCCATTGCATGAGGAAATAAGACTATTTAAACACCAAACACTGACTGTTTTAGTCAGTGTAAAAGTGTAGTGTTTGAATTTCTTACTGCAGCAAACCAGTCCTAAAACAGCAGTGTCTACAGTACAAGAGTAAAGTTATCATGCTAGTATGTACTGAATGTGTTTTCTAGAGGAAGATTGTGCAGCAGACAGGCAACTCACACAATGTCCCAGATGATACACGTTCCATCAGTGCTGGAAGTGACACACTCCTTGTCATCACTCTTGATTTGGACACACGTGACAGCGGCTTTGTGCTCTGTCAAGAACGCCAACCGCCGGTGGCCATGCTTCAGCAGCTCCCAAACACATACCTGCATGGAAACAAACTATTTGATGCTGTACTGTATCACAAGTCCATTTTTTCCTATACTGTTTATCCTGTTCAGGTTATGGCAGGGTCTGGAGCCTATCCCAGGTGACTTAAGAGTGAAAGGTGGATTAAATTCAATACAATTGAGGAAAAATGAAGTGCACTACTTGGATGCAACTAGCAGAGGTACTGTTGATTCTACTATTGTAACTTGATACCTTAAAGGCGATTACACCCGATTTTCATAGAAACTGATCAGCTCAATATACAGTAGTATTATATGTCAATTTATATTTTTAGCACCTCTAGGTTTACATCACCTGAATACAGGACTGACCTGTCCTTCTTGCCCCCCACTGACAATCTTCTGACAATCCCTGGACCCCTTCATGGCTGTCACACCGCCTCTGTGCGCATTGTGAATGATGAGCAAGAGGCGACCACTTTGCGGAGCAAACACACGAATCTTTCCATCATTCCATCCTAATCATTAAAAAAACAGTAAAACGATTGTTCATAATAAAGCACATCCATGTTGTCATTGACAATATCTAAACTTGGACCTACCACTAATGATGCTGTGCCCGTCAATCATCAAGTACACACAGTTACATGTCATGCAGGGCTCGGGGATTCTCAGCAGCTCTTTGGGCTTGTCTATGTGCCACACCCTAATGTCCTCCTCGGAGCCAGTGGCAAACAACTCAGACGACCCACTGATGCATAAAAATAATAATTGTAAAAAAAAAAAAAAAAAAACATGAAAAACTTGAGAGTTAACAAACAAGAAAATGATGTGCTACATCGGCTCACATTCCCTTGATGTCAATTGACCAAATACTTTAGGGCCCCTGAAAACACTGCATAAAATAACAAATTCCTGAATGGCAAATGCCATATTTTTTGAGAAACATCCTAAATTAAAGCTGAAAGTCTTCATTACTATCACAGCTTGGTTATTATATTTCAAATCCATTGTGGGGCGACAATATATAAAGTAGGGATGAACCGATCGATCGATTTCTGTAAAAAACACGTGATCGGCATATGCTGATAAATGCCTTTCAAAAGCCTATCACAAAAAACGGCGTACGGCACCAAACACCACATGTGTGCTATGCCACGTAGGGTTGCCAAAACCCGTATTGAGCTGACAAGGGACGCACTTTGTCCCGTACTGCCGCGAGAATCAAAACTAGTTTGTAAATGACAGCCTGCAACAGGCTACGCCAATCAATGCCAGCGTGTTCGTACACACTTTGCCTAGCTGTCACTGGCTGTACCTGACGTTGGCAGTTATCCGCCTAGCTTCTGGTCTTCGGACCTCCAAATGTGATTTTTTACCACAGTGACATTTTGTTTTTAAAACAAACAAGCAATGTGATTAGTTCAGAGATTGTTTTTGTCCAACGGTAAAGCTACAAGTGGATATCACGTTCATGGGGTACGTACTAACATTTTCAAGTGTCACTAAACAATTATGCTCTCTCGTTGTCATTATATTAATCTTGTCCCGAAAACACTATTTGTGCATGGTTGTTTCATTAACATAAACATCTAGACAATTCAGGTATCAACTTATTGCCACCCCTATTTGAGTAATGGTCTCACCTTAGCCACCCCAATGAAAAATTTCTGGCTCCGCTACTGTGTCTGATATCTGTCTGACTTATTTTGAAGTAAAACTGAGCTATATTTTAGTCATCTTCCTCCTTGTTATATGTCCATTGCACAGTTATAAGTCAGTGAGTTTGTGGTCTAATTTAGTGCAATTGATATTTAATTTTAATTTAGGCATTATTTATAGGCATGCAGTTATGTTTTCCTTCACTTCTTTGACAAAATACCTTCATAAATTCTTTCCAACTTTGGACATGTAATTATGTGTATTTATGTTTTTAAAAAATGACGGTAAATTAAAAATACATTTGCTTGGTTTGACTGAGACAAAAGTTTAAAAATAAAATACATAAATGAAGGAATAAATAAGTAACATAAATAAAAATGGGTGGCGACTTAATGGCCATTGGAAAGTCTGGGTGCTAGGTTGACACCATTTTAGACCTGCAATAGACTAATATAGTTCTGTAGACTACTGATATTTCAGTTTAAGATTAGATTACATGAAAAAGATGTGCTTATGCCGCCCTCTGGTGTCCTTTGTAGGTACTAACCACACAAATTGGTGGGAACACGTTGTGTGATCACAACAGATAACATGTTCTCATCATGGATACATTGTAATTGTTTTGTCTGTATCTGTGACTATCCCGCCCAAAAGTGTCCTGCCTGCTACTCACTAAGCGATGGAGACGTCTTTGACGGTGCCGTGGTGGCTAGTGGATATAAGGTCAGCTTTGAAGGTCTCATAATTGATGCAATAGATCTGAGAAGCATCTGTGCCAACATAGAAGTGTAAGCCGTCGTCTTTGAGCGCAATTGAGGTCACGCCGTTGTTCAGCTGGATGTGTCTAATGCGGAAGACCGGGAGATGAGTAAATGATATGCACAGTGAATGAACATGCATTGTAAAAATGTAACTGCAAGCCACTAAATTTGTGAATTTTGAGTGAAAAACAAAACGAAACTTGCTGTCAACTCACTTGATAGCTTTGAAGTTAGTCGTGGAACACAGTGTCAAGTTGCCGAATCCAGAACCAACAACAAGCTCACCTGTATGTAATGCTTTTAGGACATTGGCGCCCTGTGCATAAAAGACAAAGGGACAAAGGTCACACTACATTCATCAGCAATAGCAAACAAACAGGTATACTCTACACAGCAGGAGACTGACTTTAATGCAAATGAATCATAGTTCTGACCTACCAGACTGTGTTTTGTTTTAACCGGACCATAGTTGCTCAGATACTTTGTCTTGGTGTTGATTTTCAAGATGTCTCCACTGGTAGTGCCGCAGAAAATAAACTGATCATCTGGCGAGAACTGTAGACAGAAAGGGTGACGGGGGGAGTCGGGGGAGTCCACGCTAATTGATTTATTGAACTCTTATTGATGGCATTTTGAATACACAGACACCGTGACAAGATCCCGAGGGCCATTGTTGTGTCATTCATACACAATCAATGTTGCAACATGATAATGCACGGCCCCATGTTTCAAGGATGTGTACACAATTCCTGGAAGCTGAAAACATCCCAGTTCTTGCATGGCCAGCATATTCACCAGACATGTCACCCATTGCAGTTAAAGTGCACATTTTGGAGTGGCCTTTAATTGTGGCCAACCTAAGGCACACCAGTGCACTAATCATGCTGTTTAATCAACATCTTGATAAGCCAAAATTGGAGCAAAAATATTTTTATGCCATGTCTTCAATTAATCTTGAATGAATCTACTGTGACTGTGACATATGTAAAAAAAATAAAAATAAAAAGTGTGAATTCACTGCAGTGAACCTCAATGCATTTCACAGTCCTCTTCAGCTTGCGCAGCTGACAATCTGAAGGTTTAATCTTGTTATCCTCGTCCAGCTCCCAGATCTGCAAGGTTGCCCTGCACATACAGAGAAGAGAAGAACTTGAAAGATCAGATCCCTATTAGCGGTGACGCTTGTAAACAGCTGCTCTTTCTGGGATTCAAAAATAATAATAATAAATAATAGGAATAAATTCAACCTTGTAGGTATTTTCATTCATTCATTCACTTTCTAAACCGCTTATCCTGTTCAGGGTTTCTAGTGAGTTGCAGCCTATCCCAGCTGACTTTGGGTGAGAGATGTGCTATACCCTGGACTGGTCTCCAGCAACAACAACCATTCACACTCATATTCACACCAATGGACAATTTATTACCCAGAACCTGGATGCAAAGCAGACATGCATTCAGAATTATAACACTGAAATACCATGAATTACAAACAGGACGACGACATCCCCTCACCTGCCAGCAGAAGCGAACATGTTGTCGTTTGTGTTGGAGAACTTGACGGTGAGGCGGTGACATAAACTGAGCGGTAACGCTGGGGCTGAACAAATGGCCTGCTTGGTCGCAATGCTCCATAAGAGTATTCTAGGAATGCACAGAAATGTGTTCAATCACAGTAGTTACACAGACAAGAATGTTCAAAAATGAGAAGCGTGACGCGCATCTGTGACATGTGATGCATTATGTCTCTGTCATTTGTCATTCAAGTTTGTGTTGTTAACATGTTTTAATGTTAAGAGTGGTTAACTTATTTTTACACTTGTGTGACAATTAAGAAAATTTAAAAGTTCCTTAAAACATATCCTGTTCAGTTAATAAAAGTTTTATGATGCTTGACACCGGAACAGACTATTTCTACACTCAAAATTAGAAATGCTTGTTTTTTGCTCCCATCTTTCATGAGACTAAAGCCCTATCGCTCTCAAATGTTGTTGCCAAATCTGTCTAAATCTGTTAGTGAGCATTCACAATCCATCCACCTCACAGGTGTGGCATATGAAGATGCTGATTATACAGCGTGATTATTGGATAGATGTGCCTTAGGCTGACCAGTCTAAAATGTGCAGTTTAATTGTATTGGGGTTGTGTATTACCATGCTGCAATATGAGGTGATGGTTGTGGATGAATGCTATAAACAATGGGCCTCAGGATCTATAACATACACCTGCCCATACAATAACTCCAGCGCCACCATGGCGCACTCTATCCGCAACACAGAGCTGTTTGGGATGCTCCTGATCAGTGTGTAAGGCATTTGAGGCATACGGAGGTCAGATGGTCAATACAGTTAAACTGCACATTTTTGAGTGGCCTTTTATTGTGGCCACCCTTTAGGTAAATGAATCATAAATTATAAATGCTCACTAACAGATTTTGACAAACTTGTAAACAATATTATTTGACAGGTAGGCCTTTTGCATACGTAGAAAAAGTTTGACATCTTTGAGCTCAAGAAAGACGGGGGCAAAAACCAACGTCGTACATTTATATTTTTGGATAAAATGTATTATCATTACCTATGGACTTTTTTTTAACCTTAAATGTTGTTTATTTATTATTAAACCTGATGTCAAAAATCTTGGGGTCATAATCGACAGTGGATTCAAATTCGACAAACAGATTAGCTCTGTCAATAGGACGAGCTTCTTTCAGCTCCGTCTTCTGGCTAAAGTGAAGCCTTTTTTAGGTCAGCAGGATCTTGAAAAAGCGATCCATGCTTTCATCAGCACAAGACTGGACTCCTGCGACGCACTTTACGTTGGCCTCAGCCAGACCTCAATTTCGCATCTGCAGCTGGTCCAGAACGCCGCTGCCCGGTTTTTAACAAACACGCCCAGACGTGAGCACATCACCCCGGTGCTGTCATCACTCCACTGGCTTCCAGTTAGTTTTAGAATCGATTTTAAAATTTTAGTATTTGTTTTTAATGCCATTAACGCCCTTGCTTCCTCCTACCTGTCGGAGCTTTTAACTATCCGCAATCACGGCAGGGCCCTGCGTTTCAGGACAGCTTCCCACGGGCAAAGAAGTCCCACGGGCAAAATACAAACAGTGGGGCGAACGCTGTTTCTCCGTCGCTGCTCCCAGTCTGTGAACAAACTGCCCACTGATATTCGCACCACTACTGAAGTCAGCCTTTTTAAATCGAAATTGAAAACTCATTTATTTAGACAGGTGTTCAACACCAACTAGGGCGGTCTTCATTTTATGCATATTTAGTTCTTGTTGACTCCCATTTTATGTACTTTTTCTTATAGAGTTTTTATTTTGTGTTTACTGTGTTCTTATGTATCGTTTCATTGTAAAGCACTTTGGGAGCCTGTGGGCTATTGTAAAGCGCTATATAAATAAACTTTGATTGATTGATTGATTTATTATACAGTAATTTCCAAAAACCTGCTTTCTACAATGTTGCACATTTGTATGTTTTAACAACCTTTACCTGCCATCGTCCTGACCACCAAGGGACACCAAGTATTTGTCGTTGGGAGAAAAGGCCAAGGCTTCTACTTTTGCCTCGTGGATTTGAAAGTGGGTATAGATGGATCGCGTTGCATATTCCCAGACGATTATTTCTGCCTAGGAAAATACACAGATTTATTCAAAATGCTCAATTAAAAGTAATCAAATATAGAAAAGTTATAAGCAAAGCTACAGTACATCAAAGCCTTGAAAATTTATCTCTCCCGAAGCAATATATATTCCACTTTTGGACATGGAGATGCAGGCTACATCGCCAGTGTGTCCATGCAGGAAGTGTCTCATGTCGTCTTTAATTCTTGTCAGAACGATTGTACATCCCAGAGGATAGATGAGGTGCTCTTTGTCCGGATGCAGCCTCATGCCAAAGCGCACTTGTCCTAAAGACACAGAAAATTACATCATCTCAACAATGTATACTGTGAATTATCAGGAGTTTATTTATTCTTTATTTCATCATTATTTATTTCTACATCTCCTGTAGCCGCAGTTCGACTAACAGTCGTACCCTTCTCTCCAGCACCCTGGAATAGACTTTTCCTGTAGTCGAACCTCAGCTACAGGAGGTGCAATGTGGTTTTCGTCGCAGAACACTGGACCAGCTCCAAATCCGAGGCCGTGATTCTCAGTCGGAAAAGGGTGGATTGCACCCTGCGGGTTGGGAATGAGGTCCTGCCCCACGTGGAGGAGTTCAAGTATCTCGGGGTCTTGTTTACAAGTGAGGGAAGGTTGAAGCATGAGGTCGATAGTTGGATCGGCGCAGCGTCTGCAGTCGCTGTACCGGACCGTCGTGGTTAAGAGAGAGCTGAGCCAAAAGGCAAAGCTCTGAATTTACCGGTCGATCTATGTTCCCATCCTCACCTATGGTCATGAGCTTTGGGTCATGACTGAAAGAACGAGATTACGGATACAAGCGGCTGAAATGAGTTTCCTCTGTAGGGTGGCTGGACTCACCCATCAGTTCAGTCATCCTGGAGGGGCTCAGAGTAGAACCGCTGCTCCTTCACATCGAGAGGAGCAAATTGAGGTGGCTCAGGCATCCAGTCTGGATGCCTCCCGGACGCCTCCCTGGTGAGGTGTTCAGGGCATGCCCAGGCCCCGGGGCAGACCAAGGACACACTGGAGGGATTTTGTCTCACAGCTGGAGGGATTTTGTCTCACAGCTGACCTGGGAACGCCTTGGTGTCTTCCCAGTGGAGCTGGAGGAGGTGGCCTGGGACCGGGAAGTCTGGGCTTCCCTACTGAGACTGAGGCCCCCACGACCCGGACCCGGATAAGTGGAGGAAAACGGATGGAAGGATGGATTTCTACATTTTCATCAAAAAATGACATGCCATTGTACGTGTTTTGGCCAGTCACATTTTCTTTTATTCTAAAGACATATAGCTCAGATTTCAGTACATACAGTACATGTATTACTTAAGATAAGCAAAGTGGTCTAACAGCAAGAAAAAACGACTCAAAATAAGTGTTTATTAGCTTCACTTTAGATATTTAATCTTGCTTGAATTTCAGTTTTTGCAATATACTTCCAAGTCTTGTCATATCATTGCTCTATTCATATGTAGTATGTGGACAACACTGCATGTGCTAATTCGTTGCTACATACAGCATTGCTACAGGCATTTTTCAATGTAAAGGTAGAACGGCACTGTACTCACATTTACAAGTGTTCGACAGGATGTTGCAGAACTTACCGTTGTACCCCGAAAGAGTCGCCAGTTCAAGCTGTGGAACATCTTTTTGTTCAAGATCCATGTTGTTCTACAATTCACTGCAGAATTGCTGTGTATTTGAATAAAGAATCATTGAAAATAGTTATTAGAGTTCATACAACATACAGTACTGTGCAAATATTTTAGGTCGCTATGGTACCTTCCTGGTTCACTCACAAGAATTTCTTTTCACGTTTTTTGTTGTTGACGCGTCCTTTCGTTGCGTGACGTCACGAATACGCGTAATGGAGAAATCTGAGACGTAATTTGTAATAGCCAGTCGTAATGACACCTACATAATCGAATCAGACGGTGATGTTATAGTTGTATCAATCTTATGAAGTCTAACAGTGAACTAAACCACCAATTACAACGTAAACCGTATTCATTGAGACACGAATAACGTAATTAAAAAAATACATATTGAAAACAACAAGCTAGTGTACACCAATGCAAGCTAACCACAATAATAAACAGTTAAATCAGTACATTGTACTGTATATCATTAGTTGGAGCAAGTGCACCTAAAATGATGGTTATTGTTATGGAACTTACCGTTAAAGCCACAAACACCCCTTAACAATTTGTTTCGTGTCGATTAAAGTGAAATGCTACTGAATATCTAAGAGATTTTAACCAAAGGTCCCATTTGATCGAGACACAAACAAACAAACGTTACCTGGCAACGAGAACTGGCTCGAGCCCCACCCAAAGTCTCAACACCCTCTTACCAAGAAAATAGTATTTTACTCTCGTCTATGAATTTCTCTCATCTTTTTGTCGGGTTCCATGTGACACATTGTGTTCATTTTGGCATTTTCTACTGCTACTGTCTTAGTGTTACTGACTTAACTTACGAGAGGCAAAAGTAGTCGACACAACTTCCGTGCAGCTCTTTCACAATAAAAGCAGTATGACGCTTGTTGTGAAAAGAACAGCTTATCCAATGTCTTGAATGTCTCCGGGAAAGGGGACCTCTACGAGAAACTTTTTTTTTTTTTTTTACTGAGATACGCATACAGAACAGCCACTTATTTTTTTTAATTTTTGTACACAATTATTAAACCTAACAAGGGGGTAAAACAGCTCCACGTTGGACATAAAAATGTGGTGTGTTTGTTTTTTATAACATAGTATGATAAATTATGAACTGAGTGAAGTGGACTATGAAATCATGACCAAAAAGGGCCATACAAATGTCCATGTACTCTCCAAAGGTACCGTACCTCGACTGCCATGTAGTGGCGCCTTCGGATGCATGACAATGCTTGGCCACATGCGACTTACGTAAGTACAGTATGTCAGAATTCCTGAATGAACTGGCCTGCCCACTCGTCCCCAGAGCTGTATCCAATCGAGCACTCTGGAACATCACATCTTGCTCAATCCACCGCTGCCACATTGCACCACCAATTGTCCAGGAGTTGACTGACGCCATGACCCGGGCCTGGGAGGTGATTCTTCAGGAGAATATCTGTCATCTCATCAATGAAAGCATAAGGGCACGTGGAGGTCACACACAAACACACACAACAGAGCCTCGTTTTGAATTTTACCACTTTTATTTAGAATATGATTCTGAATCCAGACATCCATGATTTTTTATTTTATTGACAATTGTCATTTTTTTCCTCAATCGATTCCTTATGTAATGACTAAAGATTTTCAAAAGAAACAGCTCATTCAAGAGCTGCGATGTGTTGCTTTAGTCTTCCCTTCATTTTTTGAGCAGTGTATGAGTCTGTACGTATAGTTCTAACTGAAAGAAAATCTTAGATACATTTTTAAATTGTGCATCCAATTCTTTTAAAAACAAAAAAATTGTTCAACTTGATGAATTTCCATCTCATCCTGGAAAAAGGACTGTTCAAATAAATCATGTAGGGCCAAAAATGAACATTCAAGCCCATGATGATGGCATGTAAACCACTGACTGGAACTGTACATACGGTATTTTGAATTCACCCAAAAAGTACGTGTCAACTAATTACAGTGCATTACCTTTTGTTGGGCAATTTAAGAAATATCTTCCCAAATGTCCTTCCCCTCACTGTTCCTACAAAGGTGGAAGCATACGTAGAATGTCCAGTTAATGATAAATTAAGATTAAAAAGGGGAAAAAGGGATCTAGTCTAGCCACTGATGAACTACATGATTAAGAGGTGTTTGCAAACAGTTTTGTCCTTACAGTTAGTTAAATGCTAAAACTGCAGTGATCCTCAACAAGCCCTTCAACATCAACAGGCCCTTGTAGGTCTTTGGATGCATCGTTCATCACCTGCTTGTGAGCGAGAGTCTTGCGGTGTCGCCTAAGGCAGTGGCTCCATGAAAAGCTACGATCGCAGGGCAAGCAATGATATGGCTTCTCTCCCGTGTGTACCCGCTGGTGCAAGATCAGCGACTTGTACCGATTGAAGCTTGCACTGCATTCAGTGCAATCGTATTTCTCTGACCTGAAGTGGACACTTTTCTTGTGCTCTATCATGTTGCCCCGCTGTGTGAACCCTTTGCCACACACGGTGCAAATATGGGGCTTCTCTCCGGTGTGGATTAGCATGTGAATGTTCAAATCATGACGGGAATAAAATGCCTTGCTGCAAAAGTCGCATATGTATGGTCGCTCCCCTGTGTGGCTCCTGATGTGTCTCTTTAGGCTCTCCGAGCGGGAGAAGCTTCGGTCGCATTCGGTGCATTGGAAAGGTTTCTCTCCTGTGTGGGAGCGCTTGTGCCGATCAAGTTCTGACGCCTTGAAGAAGGACTTGCCGCATTCGGGGCAGAGGTGAGGCTTCTCTGGCTGTTCTAGGTGCGTCTTTTCATGAGCTTTGCAGTGGCCCAACTCGGTGAATGACTTCCCACATAAGGAGCAGTTAAAAGGCCTCTCGCCGGTGTGCATTCGCACATGTCGGACAAGCTGGTAAAGTTTCTTGAATGTCTTCGTGCAGTAGGAACACTGGTGGGGCACCTTTGGTTCCCTGGCATGGGTGCGTTTGTGCCTCTCTAGTCTGCAAGGCCTGTTGAACACTTTGCCACAGTCAGGGCATGGGTGCACGTTCGTCCTGTTGTGGGAAGCCTGGTGGCGCAATAGCTTTTCTTCTTCTTTAAAAGTCTTGTCGCAATGCAGACAAGGATAGCAAATTGTCCTTGCCAGCTTTGTATGTACAGGCATGTGCCTTGCTAGCCTTGATGGCTTGTCAAACTTCTTGTCACAAATGGTGCAACTGTGGATCTTCTTAGGAGGCTTCTTTTTAGGCTCTTTGCCGTTCTTCGGCTCACCGGCGGTCGAGGCATCACTTGATTCCAAAACATAATGGACATCAATGTCTGAGGCACCTAAGGAAGCATATAAAAGAATAAAACAATTAAAAGTGACACATTTATGTTCAACAATGTTTATCCTGTGAGAGACTTTCCCTTTAAGGTTTAACCCGTCGTGATTTCAAGTCCATTGATTATGCAACAGTTTAATAATTTCCATATGAAACTATGCACATCAGAGCCGTAACTAACGGTCCTGCAATAAGCATCCTTGTTTATTTTATTTTATTTTTTTTTTAAATACACTAGGTCCCCAACTTACGAACACCCGACTAGTGAACGTTCGCGGATACGAACACAAGCCGACTGGTCTATTTTATTTTATTTTATTTTGCCTTGTAGTCACTCAATCAGTATTTATACTGCTACTCTACATGCTTGACCAGTAGAGGGCACTGTGACACTGCTAATGGGACCAAGAGAGGAAGAGACGCTGGGGAGATAAAGCTAAATGGAAAGCTAAATTGTACAACCTGGACAGAGCGTGTGATTAAAGTTTATGAAGATTTAATAGGCCTGCTTAATTCTACACCACCCACAGAACACTACCTCTTTTAGAAGAGTCTAACGACCACGACGATTTGTCCTTTTTTTCAATAACTCCTCCTCCAACTCTACCACAACGACGTATGCTCGGCAACTCCTTTTCAAAAGGTAAATAACATTTATCATTACGTATTATTATATCATTTTTATTATTGTTTTTTTCATTAATTATCCTTGTTTAATATTACTACTGCATCCAAACTCATATTTCCATACATACACATATACTGTATATGTATACATGTACATGTAGTACCTATATCATTGGTAATATTACCTTTTCCCCGACTTAAGAACAATACGACATAAGAACGGTCATCTGGAACCAATTGTGTTCGTAAGTTGGGGACGTAGTGTATATAGAACCCAGTAAAGATGTGATATTGCCGCAACTGGGCAAACCTTTACACCGAGAACTAACATCCCAAAATCAATTGTGCAAGAGTGACATAAAAAAGTGTTAATACAGCAAAAATCACCGTATTGGCCCAAATATAACACAACCCCTCTTAAACCAAACCAAAAAATAAAAAAAAATTTAAAAAAAACCTCGTCCCCTGTTATATAGATTTAATTGGACTTTAATTGATTTTTGTTGTTATGCAAATTTGGAGCGGCCGGTCCGGAGCAGGACGGAATAGAAAAGAAGAGAAAATAAAATGGAGGGTGACAATACAGAGAGAGACAAGAACAGCAGCAGCAACAACAATAACAAAACAAAAACAAACAGGACTACATCAGAAAATGCCTGTGACGGCCATAAAGACCAAAATGGAGAGGACAAATTATATCAACAGCCACAGTGATAATACTGAATTGAAACAGTCGTACATACTAATGGTAGTAGTAGTAATGAAAATATTAACCATGATAGTGAACAGAATGGCAATAACTGTAATGCACACAACTGTAATAACTATAATCATATTGTCGACATCACCATCACAGTTATCAAACCAACAACATAATAACACCCTGGATAAGTCAGTGAGTTATAGTACATATGTACTATGAGTGTGTATACAGTATGTATACAGTTATCTCTGTAGGTGTGCATGTGTGCATGTATATGTACTCGTGCATAAATGTGCACGAATGTGTCAAGGTGTAATTGTCACTGAGAATGTATGGAAGGAGCATAACCCTAACTAGAAAAAGGAAAGCACGGACAGTGTAGGTGAGGGAATGGCTGACTAGAGGACATCACTTTGGGCATTATGATCAGTTATTAACAGAACTTCACATGGAAGATTCAGGAGGCTACAGAAATTACTTGAGAATTCCCCCTGCCTGGTTCCAAGAGGTGGTGGAAAAGTGAACCCATTCATGACAATGTGACATGCTTGGATATGTACCCCCTGCATTGTTTGCCAATAGGTTGCGTTGCGTTCAACACTAGTTCTCGCAATTGGCATGAAGACTATGCGTGCCAGAAATTTTGAACATTTCAACAATTCAAAATTTTCATGCGCATTGGCACGCAGCACCGCACAGTTTACACTTACTTCACACCTGTTTATGACAAATTTACTCATTGCCATGCAAAATTGCGTACCACTGTGAGGAAAAAATTGGGGAAAGTGTCAAGGTGGCTTTATATTCGGACCAAATACGGTACTTTCAACAAACCAACAAGAAAATTTATGTTGAGTGTTTAATTAAATACCACTGTCCCAGCATTCATCATTTACACAGGCATTGTCACGGGGCTGTTATTAACTCAGAAGGGAAAAAGTTGAATGAAAGACTTGGTCCCTCCGCACATAAGTTAACAGTGTTTCCCAAACCACCACAAATAGTGCCAGGTCTACCTGTTCACCTTCACTCAAAGTGCCGCTCCCAACTCGCCGTACTTGCAAGTGCGTGCTGTCTACTTGTAATAAAGTGGGCAAAATTTGGTGATCCAGATTTGGCAGCACGCAGACACAACGTAGCACTTTTAGTGTGGGAGAAACTTTGGCTGCGTCGAGGATACACACACGTGTGATGTGTATGTCCTCTGCTGCCAATGAACGCACAACGCACGTTTTTCAGAAAAGCGTGGCGGCTGTGGCCTCCGCAAAAAACGTACGCACTAAAATCACGCACGGTGGGTTATGACCGAGGCCTTACACATAACGGAACGGGACTGTCTGTCTATGAATGTAGCTAGGGATGCACAATATATAGATTTTTTCAAGCTGATACCGATAACCGCCTCCTTCTCAAGTCCGATACAAATAACTGATAACTTATTTATTGCTATTTTTAAAATTTAGATTTAACTGTAGTTGGTGCACACCTGAAGGTCAGAATGACTCAAAGGAAGTTAGATTTGACAAACTGCACCTGTAGATGGTCTTCCTCTGAAACAGTGAAAAAGTCCCACACAATCGACACCATGTTTGTTTACAAGTGAGCTCAGGGGAAGTTACGACAGGCCGTCACACAAAAGGAGCACTTGATTTGCTGAGCCTTACCTACAGTAGGGGCAATCACGCCTCTTGGGATTTTTTTTTTTTTAACTGTTATCAAAGCTATTTTTTAATGTTGAAATGAATTTACCAGTATAATGTCATAATTCCTCATATCGGACCAATAATTATTGTACTCCCCTAATCTCGCCGTTACAAACACACACCACAAATAGATTTCAGTCCTGTGGGAAACACTGTTATAAATTAATCCTGAGTTGTTCCGGTATTCAGATTCAGAGATTATGCTCTTGCAAAATCTTAAGAGTAACCAAATATACAAAACTGATTTGTTTAAATCTACAAAGTACAAAAAGCAGTACTTACTTTTGTCTAATGGGCGATGCGTTGCAGGTGAAGGCTCTGGGTCCTCACCATTTGCCTTTCAAAATACCACAAACTTATTAATTAAATACATTTTTATGACGTACTGAACTACAAACATGCGAAAGGCTAATTATGTAGATTGTGTTGACAAAGTATAAACTCTTTGTTAAAGTTTACATTCATTCTTCAATTGATAATGACAACTGTATAAGAAAAATATAAGCAAAATAGTCAATATCATAATGCGTAAGCAATTGTGGCAACTGTACCACAAGCCAGACATCAATTCAACAAACTTTCTGTGCAGTAGGAAAACTGAAGATTCACACCTTTTGTTTCTTGGCAGGGAAACATCTATGCCTCTCTAGGCTGGAAGGCCTTTGGAACACTTTGTTGCAGTCAGGACAAGTGTACGTGTTTGTCTTGTTGTGGGAATCCTGGGGTTGAAATGGCTTCTCTTCTTCTGTCTTTTCCACATTGTGATGAGTTGTTGACTCTTTTGTGTGTACACATTTGTGACTCTCTAGCTTCCAAGGCTTGTCAAATGTCTCGTCACAAATGGTGCAGCGGTGGACAATGGAAGGTAGCTTTTCGCTAGGCTGTTGGCCGTTCTCTGGCTCACTGGCGGACGTGTCATCATTTGAATCATGGTCTAATACATACTGTATATCAAAGTATGCCGTACCTGAAGAGCAAGCACATCAAAAAATAAGTAATTGAATTCAAAGTACAACACATCCATGTTCATTCAGAGTATCCTGTTCAGGGGCACAAAGAAGGCATTTTCATCTCTGTTGCACTCATTGGTTGAACAAAGCAAGATGCCAGCCCATGGTCAATATTAGTAACTATGGGACAAATGCTTCTAGACCAGACAAACTGGTGATGATTCAAGCTTTTATTATGTCCCATTTCCACCAAGCATCTGAGTTCATCTAGGTATGTTCTTTTATTGTTCAGGACATGAACAGGATATATATATGAACAGGATATGTTATTCTTTTACCAAGATCTACTTGTATGTTAAATAAAAACAACTCTTCTTAAACTCCCGGTAAGACATTATACAGTATATTGAAAAAAAATTGGTAAGTCACATGCAACTATGGAAGGGGAAAAAAAACAAAAAAAACTTTCCCATCGGTTCACTGTGATAAGTTCAAGCACTGTAGATAGTCGGGGTGTCGTGAGACACTCGGTTCACGAGACAAGACGACACGCACGTGGCTGAGCCGACGAGATCTTAACATTAGTTTTAAGCACAAAAATTAATTGCAATCTACTAACTTGATTTTTACTATTTTACCTTGCATTGCTCCTCACAAGGCTACACTCTTCTGCACTCTGTTAGCCTGTCCACACAGGAACGCTCGTACGATTTTTAATTTTTTTTAAAGAAAATCCATGTCTACGCTGTGCCGGATTAGGAGAATGTCGATTGGGGTGAGTCATGTGTGTCAGTCAAAATATTCAGATATTATGTTGGTTTGTTGTCAAAGCTCACTTCTGGTCACGTGATGGCGTTGGGTCGGTGATGTCATCGTTTTCGGAAAACAGCAGTGTCGGCTGTCTACACAAAATCGACAGGCTGGCGTTTTCAGAGTTTCCCACTCTGGAAGCTGTTTTCAAAAAATACTGTTTCAGGCCACCCAGAACGCATTTTCCGTGGGAATGAAAGGCTGAAACAATAAACTACTTTGCCATTTTGACCTGAAAACGTTTCCGTGTGAATGTGTGTATGCTAGTGGCCCCGCCTTCACCCACCAAGACAAAGAGACTGTATGACTGACAAAAGGGCTTACTCCCTTCATGCTGTTGTTCTATGGAACAAACGTGCCAAAGTGCTGAAACCAATGCACAAAGTGAACGCTCTACCTGCCAGTTTGGAGGCGGGAGAGGAGGAAAACAGACACGCATGCACATGGCAATGTACTGAGGCCAGCCAAATTATCAACTTCATTTTCATTTACTGCGTGATTAATTATTTTATTTATTTATTTAGGGCTGCAACTAATGATTATTTTAATAACCGATTAAATCGGTTGATTATTTTTTTAATTAATCGATTAATCTGATTTTTTTTAAAAAAACACATTTTTGATTTCCGCCTCTTTATTAAGATATAGAAGATTTGAACTGGCGTAGCAAGTAAGTGCACAAACACCAGGTTGTCGCTTGAATATTCTGTTAAAATAATGTTAAATAATAAAAAATCAAAACATTTGTCAAGTAACTTCGGACAACAAATGTACACAAAAATAAAATCATGATCATTTTCTTAGTTGATTAATCTGAAGCTTTTTGTTTTAATTAATGGAGTAATCGGTTAGGCCATAGATCAGGGGTAGGGAACCTATGGCTCGGGAGCCAGATGTGGCTCTTTTGATGACTGCATCTGGCTCTCAGACATTTGTTAACACCATAAAATGTGTTTATTTTAATTTGTTTTCCTGACATTTTAAAGTAAACAGAAATCACAGTGTTAAAAATAACATGCACAATATGCATTCTAATGCATTTTAATCCATCCATTTGATTTTCTAGCGCAATGCCAGCTGTCCTTCCCATGTTTTCCGTGTCAGACAGCAAAACTTGATTACTATTGGGGTCGTCCCTCCTTTAATCAAATAGTCAGCTAGCTAATTGCGCAGAGACCACCCGTTGGACGAAAAAGGAAAAGAAAGAGTAGAGCGCAAAACCGTGCAGCACCAGAAGTCGCGTTAATGGTAGAAAGTAATTGATTTATTATTGGTTAGCTTCAATATAACAACATTATTACAAAGAATACATTCAGAGACTTATTATATTCTGAAATTGTTAGTCTTCCTTAAATATACACACATTTGGTTGTATTCGGTGTTAGAAAATATGACATGGCTCTCACGGAAATACATTTTCAAATATGTGGCTTTCATGGCTCTCTTTGCCAAAAAGGTTCCCGACCCCTGCCATAGATGGACCAAGTTAATATGATGCCAAAACACCTACAGTTGGTGGTTGGGTATGCAACATATCAGAAAAGACACTGTTTTCCAAAGTCAAAGCTGATGAGCGAATATCTGGTTTTGGCTAAAACAAAGATAATAGGTCTGCTTACATGGACGACTAAGCAAATTTTACATTTATTCACATTTTAGAGGCTGAAATCAGAGGATATTTACATATTTAAATAAAAAAAACAATTAATCGAGTACCAAAATAGCTGTCAATTAATTGGGTAATCAATTAACCACAGATTAATCGATTAATTGTTGCAGCTCTATATTTATTATCGTCCCAGACGTAGTTCCTGAGCAACAAATCTGATCACGTTTTAATCTCGCAAGGTCTTGTGACACGAGATCTTGTGAGACCCCTATAGACTAGCATCATAGTTTAAGGTACATTGTTCATCTCACACAGCAACAAGATATCAATAAATGCATAGAGTTGTATAGACTACACCAAACAAACCAGACCACACATGCAGGGATGCAGGCAAGGAGAGTTGTCAGAGTGATGGGAGGGGACACAGATGTCACGGCCATGAGACAATTCTGGACAGGTGATTAAGGGTGTTAAAATACAAAAAGGTGTCAATACTTACTTTCATCCGAAGAGTGATCTGTCACAGATGAACTGTCTGTGTCCATGGCTGGGAAATAAGCTTACATTTAGTTAAAGGGCTCTATACGGATAATTTCAGGCATATACTCTTAAACTGTGGTACAAGTCCCACTGGTGGTACACAGGCTCCATATTGTCCTATTCAGAAACTCTGTTCATTTTATATTTATATTATAATATGTATTTAATATAAAATACTTTACTTCTCCCCATGTGTATAAGCGTTTTCTCTGGATTCCTCCCAATCCCAAAAACATGGATGTTAAGTTAACTGGACACTCTAAATTGTCCATAGGCGTGAACATGAGTTTACAGTATTGACTGGTGACCAGTCCAGGGTGCACCCCCCCCACCCTAAGTCAGCTGGGATAGGCTCCAGCGCACCCTTGACCCAAATGACATTATAAAAAATGAACGGATTGGTAATTTTTACCTCTAATTGTGAATACAATTGGGGAAAAATTATGGTTGCCAAATCTTGCTCCAGAAAACAATGCCCCCAAAGTAAACAGGCCTCTCTCCAACAATGTATAAAAAGGTTTCTGCACAGTTCCATTGTGTTAGCCATATTTATTTCGTGTGGGTGTGCGTAGTTCCAATATATATGAACGATATGCAGTGATACTCCCCATATAATGAATATACCGTGCATCTCTTTGAAGGTTGAGGCCCTCAGATGAGCCAATTTAATGAGTTTTTCGGTAAAATGATCGTCAAGTGGCTACACACAGAACCTCAATATTTGCATTAGTAAATACAACTGTTATGACGACAAACAAAAATAGTTGAATGACGCAAGTCATGTTACTCACATTAGCATTAAATGAAGTGAAAATTAGCGTCGCGGAATGCTCATTGAATGGCCCTGAATCACAGCATACGCTCTATGCATGCTAACAGCACGTCATTTCAACAAAGTACCGTTAGAACAACACGTATTTGGAGTTTGACTTGCTTAGGAGTGTTTCCTCGTATGTTAGCAATGACTACAATACAAGTAGGGTTTGCCAATTTGTGCAAAAATACCCAAAAAATCCAAAGAGGAACGTTGTTAGCATTAACCCTGCATTCAAACGAAACAAACGGCTAGCAAGCTAACCTAAGCTAATACTACATCGTTCAAGGTACACAGTACCGTCGAGATCGTCACAAAAAACCTACCTCAGTATTTATATAATAATCCAGAGCTTGTCACATCACGTTTTAATTTAATGTGAATGGTCATTTAAGGGCGTAGACGACCGTTTCTTAGCTGGAGCGATGATACTACTGTTGAAGGTGAAGCTCCGGCATGGCGCGTTAAAGTGCTCCACCTCAGCTCGGAGAATGGAAAAGTGGTTTGCGTGAACCTTGCCCCCAGTACACAACGACACAAAATCACAAGACCGAAAGTTACAAACCTTCCAATTTTGCGTCAGTGGATTGAATGTAGAACATCGAAATACAAAAAGAATAAACAGCAGCGACACAAAATAGAGTCAGAATTTTATTGAAAACTGCATTTGAACTAAGCCAAGCTGTTCAGAAGGTGATCAAAAGTTTAAGACGTAGCCTTCAAAAGTCAAAATCTCAAAATCTGCGCTAAAATCTGTCTGACCCCTGGTTTTAAAATATGACACTCATGATCTGCTGATAGGAAAGCCAAACAGTGCTTTCTGTCTTTGAACATGGCAGCACAGGACTTTGTGCAAAGCGCTGACATTGGATGCAGTAATACTGATTTTAATGTCAAAACTAAAGTACCAGACTAAATTCAATTCACCTGTGCAACTAAATCTAAATTACATTCTTGGCACCAAAAAATATAAAAACACCATCGGCAGCTAGGATTTGTTACCAGTAGTGGTTTAAAAAAAAGTGATTGTACAAATAAATTATATATTTTCCACAAATACAAACGTAACTGCATAAAAATTGTTGTAAATTTTTGTTTGGCATGGATAAACTAACCGGCGATGGACTCTCACCACCGTCTGATATACATCTACATGTCTGTAGCACGGGCACATACACAAAAGCAGTCTCAGAGAAGGGTCAAGTGACAATTTGGAGTCGTTGTGTGATTATGATAGGCTATACATTCAGTGATAGCTAACGTTAGTAGCTAAACTTAGCCACATCACAATTATTAGCTGACAACAAAGATTACTAGTGGGCGTGTGTGTGTTACGTAGTCATCGCAGGAACAGACAGATTATAATGCTATTCATACATTCGAATGTTGGCATCTATAGGCAGTTGGAGGAATCTGCTGGGTAGGCTACAGTCCCTTTAAAATGTAAGATCTGATGGGTTTGTCCGTGAAGACACAGGCAGAACCTTACTGATGCTGACTGAAGAACATAACCATCAGGATGTTTTGACTTTGTAAAGCTACAAAGTTTTACACGTTTGATCAGCTCATGAAATGCAAAAATGCGTAGTATTATCCCGGTGTTAAAATCTTATTCAGTACATTATCATACAAAAAAACCTTTTCAATTAACAACTGGGAATACACACAGCTCCTCTACAACAACAACTGCTTATTACATTGCTGAAACAATCTGACACTTTCATTCTCCACCATGTTGCTAATAAAAATAGACAAGAGCTTTAATTTTCACTGACGGTAAAGTTTAAGGTCATATGGCAGCACACAAAGCTCCATTCAAAATGGCACATTCTACTGTTTGTCCATATACAGAAACTGACACCCCAGCCTGTTATGTGGGTTTGTAAAGTCCTGCAGGGCATGTGATATAACACTGTAAAAAGACACGTGTGCATTGACCAATCTAGTAAAATTATGCTCAATAGCAGGAATAGGAAAGAACACACAAATATGTGTATTTTTTTATATATAAAAACAAGTAAAACATAAAGCCAACGTAGACATCAATGGCAAAATGTTTAGACATTTTTCTTGGAAGAAAAACAGTGAGAAAAAGAAATAGAGTTCTGGATTCCCCATACTTCCAGGGACTGAATCTTAAAATGTTTTTTGCAAAGTGGCGTACTCTTGAATGTGTCACAGGATTCTGTGAATCCTCCCTCCAGGTCATCATGAAGGCAGAGAGCATGGCCTCCATTCCCACCTAAAAAAAGACAGAATGATGTTGACACTTGGCTCATAATTAACACTCACTTTCTTTTACCGTATGTGGTTTACTTACCAACAATTAGACGCTTGCTACTGCCTGCTATAAACTTGGAGGCTTCTTGTTCCTTGGATCTCTTTGGCTCTTTAGCAGTCATCAGTTCCTCAGAGGGGGCGGTGAAAGGAATGGTCAAGAAGCTAGGGTTCTGGGGCGTACCAGCTGGACAAGTCAGAGTCATGCTGGAAGCAGTCGGAGGGATGTCCTGAGCCTGCTGAGGGGACACTCTCCTTGTCATGATGTTGACCATGGCTCGTTGGTAGCGCTCCATGCTGGGACGGAGCTGAAAGAGCAATCATATTTCTTATTGGACGACATTCCATGCAATTGTAATACAAGGCATTGAGAGTATAACTCACCGTGAAAACAAAACATTCACAGGTTCCAAAATATGTGAGTTTATTCAATTCATATTTGTGCCTCTCTGTCATATCTGTTGAAATGAAGGCACCGAAAACCTGAGACACAAAAAATCCATGACAGCAAATGATCACATTAGAGTTTAAACAAAAGGAGAATTACCTTTGTTTTCGTTCAATTTGATTTTCATCAAACATTTTTGGCAACTTTTTGCCTCTGTTTTCATATACTGTCTCGGTTTTGCACAATATGGCACAAACAAACAAAATAGTCAGTTTGCCATGTACTGTATCGTGCCGCGAAATCGAGTGCCCAAACAATGCAACCTACGTGTTGCTGACTCACTGTTCGTGCATTTTTATTGAATGCAACTGCTAAATAACCCGCCATGGGGCCAAAGAAAGCTGCGAGTACTAGCAATTTGATAAAGACAGAAACGCTATTGAATTCGCTCTCGCCAGGATGTACGGGAAGTCTGCGTTAACAATGGGTTCCATCCCGTGGTCATTTATGATTACTTCACATTGTTTTTTGCATGTAAAACTATAATTATTCCCTCTCAAATGTATTTTTATGTTACTATTTTCGAGTGTCTGGAACAAATTAATTGGATTTATATTATTTCTTATGGAAAAAATTCCCTTGATTTTCGTACATTTCCACTGTATTTACTGTATATAAGCAAGGTTACCTCTTCATCCACAGTTTTGATGATCAACACTGCAGGTTCGTGTCCCTCCACATGAGAATAGAATCTATAGGAAAGCAAAGAATAAACAAATACATAAATAAACGGTTCATACAAAAGGAATCGATAAAGATTATTAAAACATATCTATAAAGATTATCATTAAAGGACTAAACGCTTTCACAAATCATTGTCTGTGAACTACACTTGACTGTCACAGTATTACACAAGTGAACCTTTGGACACAAGCATAACAACTTAGGTGATGTGTAACATATTTGTCCACAGATTTGTGCAAATTTAGGGTCTATTTTCTACTACCAAAGAGGTCGAGCACCAAGCGACATATCATACACTGTCTTGATTCTACTTGCATGACAGTGACATCAAAATGGGTCAATCCACATATTGTATGAAGCATGAAATGTGAGTCAGCCTTGCTTTCAAGTTATAGAATATTTCCGGGTAGTTTTGGAGGATGTACAGTAATACATAGGATAGTCCAACAAGATAATACAGTAAAGAAAATGAAAATATTGTATATTAGAGGTGTAATGATTCATTTACTACATCGATGTATCGATTCATATACCTATGATCCAACTACGTTGATCTGTGTTCGGCAAGTTGCCATTCCGGATGACATATATCGATGTAACATCGTTTAAAAGGTAATTCATTGTATCGACACAAGGAAATAAAGCATTGGATTTAAGCACGGCAGGCTTTATATGGATGTGTGTGTTTTTTTAGCAGTTTTAATGATAAAGACGTTAAATATTACTCGATTCAGTCTGCCTGTCGGTGATGTCACCGCCACGTGCCAGCGAACAAAACGTAGCATGGCGCATGGCAGAGGACAAGCCGGCAAGCGAGAAATAATTAAGCCACCATTGTGGTCCAGTGTGTGGAAACACTTTGGCTTTTGCAAAGAGGGAGATGTTCTTAATAAGTTGCTCGCTGTTTACAGGATATGTAAAGGTCAAGTAAAATACCATGGCAAATCTCTCCAACCACCTACTAAGGCGCCATGGGATTTCAAACAATTTTCTGTTTATTTGGTTTATTTTGGTGCTGGTCTTTTAGTTTTCTGGATCCCCCGAACCCAGAAGCGAATAAAATGGTAGTGCTAGATAGTTGCCACACTGACCATCCAGGCACCTTTTGGAGTAGCAAGTTGCAGGTAAACATACTGTTTATTCAAATTGAAGATATGTTGGTTGCACTTTGCACTTTTTGATATTAATGTTGTATTTGTATTATTTTAATGTTGAAAAACTACAGCAAAAGTAGCAGTAAACCTACTATTTACTTGTTTGTTCATATCAATAATTCATTTATACCTGATTCCCTTACAAAAAACAACGGCAATCTAGGAAAGTTCACCTGCACTATGCAGTATCCAGGTATTTAATTCACAGTCACACTGGTTGAGTTTTTGTATAAAAAGCTACTGAATTAATTTAAAGTGACTGAATCGTTTCAGATCGTATCATTCTAAATGAACCGATACAGTCCTTGAATAGTATCGGCAACCACAAAGCATGATGAGAATGGAATCGTTATTAAAACAAATGGTTACATCCCTACTGTATATGCATCACAGGCGTAATTTGCAGGGGAAACAGGGTGTACAAGTCCTCAGCACATTTTTAAAATGCAGGTTTGGTTCCCTGAAGTTAAAAAAAACAATGTTATGCCATATAAAAAGGAGACCGGTCAAGCACTAGGACCAAGTAGAAAAATGCTGCTCAAGCTGATGCCTGTTTCCACTGCCACAAGCTCATGAATTGTTTCTGCTGTATCATGCTAACGTGTGTTTGGAAATCCCTGCTATCACTTCATGAGCGCCTGTATTTGTTACTTGGCCAGAGTTCGAGGTGAGGGATGCTGTCAAGCTGAAGAAGGAATCCTATCGGGCCTTTTTGGCCAGTGGGACTCTGGAGGCAGCTGACAGGTACCGGCAGGCCAATCGGTTTGTGAATGCAAAAACTCGGACATGGGAGGACTACGGGGAAGCTGTAGAGAATGACTTACTTACTTTCTAGCTCACGTGTGCTGTAACTATAGTAAACTAGGAACTTAATGAATAGAGGCATTCATTTCTGCATATGTGGTATCTTTTGTTTGTGATAATATGTGAATCAAGACTGCAGTAAGTGATGCAATTCCGCTGGACACAATGTACACTTTGCTGTGTTTTGCCATTAATGTTATAACATGAACAGCCCATAAGAATCGCAGTTACGCTGGAGGAAAGTGGTCACTTACGATGCAAGACTTCCTCCATGATCTGTTTTACAAAACAGCTTAATGGGACTGAAAAGAGCAAAGCGCTCCGGTATCCAGGCCCAGACCACTCTCATCTCAGTCCCTGTTACAACACTTGAGTTTAGGTTGTTGAAGTCCACTGTGTCCACTGACTGCCTTTGGAATCATAGCAAAATACCAGTGGTGAGATGAAGACGTTGAATGATTTAATGATTTCATAATAATTATGCAATTTTTAGTTTTCCTCACCTTTTCTGGTGGATGCTGACCCCTTTTTGCATGAGAGAGACCTTATTGGCTTTGAACAGAAGATTGAGCTCTCTCCTTGTTGCAATCGGAACCATGAAGGCTCGTTCCAGTAGATTCTCAGCCGTGCAGTGACGATTTACGTTCTGCACAAACCTTTTCATATCGGTTCGGAAATCCTCCACATCTGCAACTCGAGATGACACCGACACTTTGTAGAGGCTGAGCAAAGTCAATGCCACCCTGCAAAGGATACATGTAAAGTTAACTTGTTTATCTCAGGTTTTGGGTGGTTTAAATGCAAACAAAACCACACCAAACCTGTAAAGGACCTTGTAGCCCTCCAATAGGTAGACATCCAGTACTCTAATAGCATATGTGAATGGAAGATCAGCAAAGATCCACATGATCCAGTCAGAGTAAAACTCAAAAAGGTTCTGGTGAGAGCTGGCAATCAGCTTACGGATGCCCCGGCAACATCTGTTAGCAAGGTCTCCGAAGGTCATGCACGAGGCTCGGTACGTGAGGAAGGTCTGATCAATGTAGCGCTTGTTAGGGTCATCATAGCAAATCAGTCTGGAAACACTGTAGAAGCATTCAGCTTCATCTTGGCTGAAGTGTAAGATGAGTGAGACCAAAGCAGGAAGGATGGGGCAGAAGTTCATATCTGGGAAGTATCTCCCAAGACAGAGAAGAATCTTTTTAACAGAATTCAGACCCGCTTTGTTGAGACAGTACCTGGAAAAAGAAGAAACCGATCACATCTCAATATTTCACCTGGTAAGCTGTAACGAAATATATCTGTATATACCTTGGTATTTCTCCAGCCTCCATGTACTCTGGAACTGGGTGGGTGCTGAGTTTTTGTTCTCCAAAGAGCTTCTTGCTCAGTTCATAGTAGACATCTCTTTCAGGTGTGACACACCTACAGTGCAAGACAAAGTCCAATGTGTCATGGTTCCAAATTAGGACAGACAATTTCTGTGTACAGAGCCGGTTCTAGAGTCTGTTGGGCCACAAGGCAAAAATTCACAGGGGCCCCTTGAACCAGCATTCATCAGAATTATGGTAATAATCTCAGCCCTCAGGGACCCCCAACTGGGCTGGAGCCCCAAGCAGCTACCTGCCTTGCCTGGTGGCAAACAGCACCTCTGTTTGTGTATTAACAATCTGTGGACTGTACATGATCCTCCTTTGCTTTAGCTGTCTCCCTTTATGATCATTTTTTTATTTGGTTCAATGTGGTCTTGTCCGCCATGTTCTCATGTGTCAGCCAATCACCTTCTTCCTTTCCTGAGCGTCTTACCCAGCCTTTGGAACTAAAAATCAATTAATTTTGTCTTTGTCTGAACTGAAGTAAGCTTTGCAGGTTTGAAAAAGATTTATTTATTTTTTTGAAGCTGCTGGGCCCTGCCTCAAGTTTTCTGGTAGCTCACACATTAAAAACCCCAGTTGGGTTAGGTTATGCTTTGTTTTGAGTTGGACCTTCTGGAATGCATTAATGACTCTAACCGAGGTTCCACTGGACTGTTCTACTTGACCTAATACAAATACAAATTGTTCAATAAATATTTTTTTTGTGTAGTCTCTTATTCTGCTGTGGTTGTGATCTACGTGTAGAGAGGGGTGCCTCTGGTCATCTCCCAAGGTGGCATAGTTGCATTATTTAGGGATTGCCATGAGCAGCGTTATCATTCTTGGCATCCCATCCATTCATTTTCTATTCTGCTTATCCACACTAGGGTCACAGGGGTATGCTGGAGCCTATCCCAGCTGACTTCAAGCGAGAGACGGGGTCAATGGACGGTGCCCTGGACTTGTCAATCACAGAGCACATATAAACAAACAGTCATTCACACTCACAATCATACCTATGGACAATTTAGAGCCGCCAATTAACCTTACATGCATGTTTTTGGAATTTTGGAAGAAACCAGAGAAAACCCACACACGCACGGGAAGAACATGCAAACTCCACACAGAGATGCCCAGCGGAGATTCGAACCTAGATCTCCCAGATCTCCTGACAGTGTGGCCAACATGCTAACGACTAGACCACCGTGTGCCATTCTTGGCATTCCAGGTCTGCAACTGCATCTTTGAGCAACCAACTGCTGAGTGCTAACCTGGAATGAATACCATGGATGATGTGATAGTAAGCCTTTGCTCTCAATGTATGAGGCATAGCCCAGAATCCTTCTCGGCCCATGGCTTTCAGCTGGTGGTGTTCGCTCTCCAATATCTGCTGGTACCGTGCCGCAGCTTCTGGGTCAATTTTCTCCCAGTCCACAAACTGACCATATTTCATCCCAGAGCTGGAACAGATCTCCCAGTTGTCTAACTCTGAGATAGTCATCATGGACACGGACTTAAGACTGCCTTTGCTGCCTGAACAAAAGATACAGTGTTCATTTTAATTCAGGGTGTCAAAAAGAAGTATTGTGGTTGGGAAAAAATGCAGTATTAGAGAACAGCATGCTCTTACCATGAAGATCTCTTGAGAGTGAGTGCTTGTTGGGTTTAGACTTGGACTTTTCATTTTTGCTCACAGGATGTTGCAAAATGATCGCCTTCTGCTGTAGCGGACTGGATAGGGCGCCGCTTCCCAAATAGTTGACATGCTCCGATGTTTCATAACTGTAAAAAGACCTAGGAAGCACAAGCTTGCATTAGTTAATGTATCTATCCACAAATTATTGTGTCCAGGGTAATGGCAGTTGTCGGAATTTATCCCACACCATCTTTACAAAAGCCAATTATGTGAACCACTACACAATCAATGACTCTAATTATTGCAATGAAAACATAACAGGTACCTGGAACGAGGTCTCAGGAAGATGTTGTCAGTCTGTGTCTGCACACAATAATTCTTCCAGTCCTCTGGGCTGTAATAGGAGTGAGACCTTTGCCTGCTTCTGCCTCCAGTCATGGTACTCAGGTCTTGATCGGTGGATCCGTGCAGAGAAATTGAATTAATACTTCCACAGTTGGAGAACTCTGGTGATCTTGCCACATGAATCATGTGAAGTCCTTTGCTTTAGAGAAATTCAAGGAGAAGGGTGAGATATGCCTTGTTACCTGCTGCACATTCTGAGCTTTGGGATCTTTTATAAGCCAATGGGGAGCATAGGGGTAAGGCCTTGTTTGTGGTGACTTCATGCCTTGATGTAAAAGGTTGCACTTCTCTTTCTGCTTTAAATCTGGCAACATCAAGTGTCTCCTTCTCAGATGAAGGTAATAAGCACTGGAGACAGCATCCTCAGGCATTTAATGATCTGAAAAATATGGATGTTTTAATAATGGAGTAATACAAATTACTTTTTAGAATACACTTACAAAACATGATTTGATCCAGAGTTGTTGTTGAATATGCAGTATATAATTTTATAAGAATTACATACCATTATCCATAATAACATTGTGAGTGTATTGAAAATTTTAAGTTTTTATGGCTGATGAACCTGTATGTAAATAATGGCTGGCCAAAATAAGGTCGTTCGCAATGCTAGGTTACTGCTTTTTCTCTGAACTTTTACAGGATCGAAATGCCAAATAGGACTATTCTGGGAAATTTTGTAAAAGTTATTATTAAGTACAACATGTGTCTGTTTTGATCCAAACACAAGCATTGTTTAGTCATGAAACATTTATCCTTCAGGAGTAGTTGTCTCACATGTGGGCTACACACTGAGGCTGAAAAACAAATTGGGTAACCACATGAGTTTTTTATTATTATGTTTTTTAACGTGCTTCCTTTATTCTGATCACATTTACCGGTTAGTTGGTTTCCTTGTTATAGCCTACAATAGTTTATATTGCATCTTGTTTGACTGTATTTTTAAGAAAATGTTATGTCAAGTTTACAATGTATAACTAGCTAGGGTTGCAAAAGGGTGAAATGTATCCAGTAAATATCTAGAAATTTAGAGCCAAGGAATTATGGACAATTTTGAACATTATCGTCAACATCTTACTGAGTAAGCAGCCAAACCTACAAAGGAATATTTAAATCTATGTTTCAAAATCTGACTTGACCTTTTGGAATTGGCATTGATTTATTAGCTAAATTACTTTACTTAAACACCCCAACAATTATGATTACGGATGAATATAATTTTCTTTCATTGAAGTGCCCTTAGACAAACATAGAATGTAATATTACAATGCCCTGTTTGTTTTCTTTAAGACATCACACATGGAAACGCCCAAATCTTAATAGCTTAAACACTGGATAATTGACAAATCAGTGCATTATACGGCAACTGAAAAAAGTTAACGCGTTTCTCTATTGTCCCTCAGGCAGTCCCGTAGTGACGTCACACCTAAACAGGAAACGTTGTACTACCGGGTAATCCAACTGAGTGGATTTTCTCTTAAAATATTTTTTTTTCCCCAGAATGTCGCAGGATACATGGTAAATAACGAACTGAATGTTGTATTTATACTCATTCCAAAGAAGATGAGTGTAAAACTTCATTTTCTGACAGTCTTCTTTTTCTTGTTAGCATACTACTAGCTTCCCCTGTAGAAAAGCCTGTCTAACAGTATTGTATTAACCACGAAGACAGAAAAGGCATTTTTGTGCACTATATAAAACTAGATGGCATCAGACGAACGAAAATAAATATACCAAGTAACTGAGTACAACAAAGTAGGAGGAAAAGGGCAACGCCGACATTTTGCATGATAATTAAATGACCATTTGAAGCAACTTGGCTCATATATCTGTTGTTTACATTAATATATAACTAAACTTGAACCAAACAGAGAGCTTACTTCGAGCTGAGGTTTTTATGGTCCAGCACAGACCTTTACCTATTCCAACCCTTGCACTTTAGGTTACAAAATTACGATGCCACTTGTCGGCTGGCACAAGAAATTGCCGAAAACATCCACGAACGGAACAGACAGCAAAGAACAGGAGGGAACCCTGCCAAGGTAATGTGCTGAAGGTATTAAATACAGTAGTACATTATTTCATTTGCCATTGTCACGCTGCTCTCCTTGTGGGTTTGTCTTTTTCAGATGAACATGACACTCCGGGCGTCATTGCAGAAGCTCAAACAGAATATTGCCCAGCTCAAAGAGAGTTTGTTGAGGGCTTCATCATCACGGCGGATGTATTCTTTTTCGTATGGTTCATCTCTAAATAGAAGCCATAATACTGAAGCTGAAGTTAAAGCTGGGGCTTGTACTGCTATGAATTTGCCAATAGAGGGCATTAGAGTATTTTGAAACAGTCAGAAACAGCAAGGCTGCCGGCCTGCTCTTGAGCAAATCCTGTAACTACGTGGAAGTGTCTGCATTGTCACGATATGAAAGTGTTTCTACCTTAATGTGACCTCATCAGAATGCCGTCAGAAGCTGACAGACGACATAATCTCATTGACGACCTGCTGACCAGGGAGAAACAGCTCAATGGCACTTTTAAAGGGGACAGCACAGAGCAAGGACCTTCCAGGTATCAACAGCAAGGGACATTATTGAAATGAGTGTTAAGCGTCACAGCGGTAGTTAATGTTGTGTTTAGGTCACACAAGGACAAAAATTGGTTGGTTTACTTAGTCAAATAGTGACTTCGGCTCAAAGAGACACCATATCCCAGCTGCTCACTGGATGTGTTTGTCCAGTTGAATACACTTGTTTCCCTTCAAGGTGGCTGTAAATACTTTCTACTATGACTGATACCACCATATGTCAAAGGAGATAGTAGTCTTAAAGGGATAGTTGGGATTTTTTGACATGAAGTTGAATTACATCCCCATCAGCATTGTAGTTCAATAAGAGCGATTTACCCCCGACTTGGTTTCCTAAGTCCAGTTCTGGTCAGATTTCTGTGATGAAGAATGTAGTTCCGCGTAGTTGCTGGGGACAATTAAGTAAAGAGTTTGGCTTCTTAAAACAATATGCATTCAAAGGATTAAAACATTTGCATCACAAAAATGCCTTCTCAAAAACTCAAACCTCACAAAACGCTTGGCGTTATATCTGTCTCCCGCCGTATCCCTGCACACAGTCGCCTGTGCATTCATGTGTATGTGACAAAGACACTTGCATCTTCTTCCGCTGTGGAACACATACTGTATGTAAACAAGATGGCCACGGCGCTCCGTCGCAGAAGTAGATGCGAGCGTTTTCATCACATGCACATGAACGCACAGGCAACAGTTCGCAGGAATACGGCAGGAGACAAATATATAACACTAAGCGTTTTGTGAGGTCTGATTTGTTTTTAAGAATGCATTTTTGTGATGCAAATGTATTAACCTTTTGAATGCATATTGTTTTGAGAAGCCAAAGTATTTACTTAATTGTCCCCAGCAACTAAGTGGAACTACATTCTTCATCACGGAAATCTGACCAGAACTGGACTTAGGAGACCAAGTGGTGGGTAAGTCTCTGTTATTGGACTACAATGCTGATGGGGATGTCATACAACTTCATGTAAAAATATCCCAACTATCCCTTTAAACATGATGCATACTGATTGCACAGAAGACATGGCATCTGTAAAGCTGAAGTTTACAGTTAGAGTTTAAACTGTACACAGTGCGGAACTATTCCAAAGCAAAAGCAGCTGCAGACCTGCCAACATGTACATTTTGACCCTTTGCGTGTACGCCTCGCTCCTCTCCAGGTGTTTTGTTGCATTTTGCTCGTTTCAGTTTTCAGTTCAGTCTCTGAAACCTGGTTATGTTCCTGTGTCGAGAAACCAGAGTATGCTACACCGGTTCTTCCTCCTTTAAAGTCTCCTGTGTAGCGTGGCATGCACCTCCAAAAAAATCTAACCTCGCAGACCGTAAAGGCAATGATTGGTCGGTTTGTAGAACATGATTTCCTGTTTGTATACGACTTGTTCAGAGGGGGTACAGCCTACCTCTGCGAATGCCTTCTCCAATTTTGGATAAGCATTTACAATAAAAGTGACTGTTGTAACACATCGGTTATTTCCAGCTGCAATCAAAAACTTCCCTTCTCTCATTAATGACCATTGTTTGCTTGTGACGAAGGAAGCTAACAAGCTAAATAGTTGACTTGCGGTTGCTGAAGAGTTGATGTTACAAAGTGGTATAAAAGCAGGGGTGTCCAAAGTGCAGCCCAGAGGTCATTTGCGGCCCGTGGCATCTTCTTATTGGACCATAGCACATTATAGAAATAAAGTTAAACAAAAAAAATTAAAAATAGAGCTAAAGGCATAATGCAATGACAAGAAGCTGAATAATAACACAAGGATTTGTCTTTAAATACATACAGCCATGTTGCGGTTTGAATTTTGCGGCTTTGCTCTATCACGGTTTTTCAAACATGTTAACTAATAAATCATGCTGTTTTGTGGTTGAATACGGCCTATTATTAGTAACAAAAAATGCACATTTATGCATGACCTAAAATACATTTATTTGCCATTAATGAGGCGATTCAAATTATGTGTGCAGTATGGAGTATGCATTAGGTGTAGGCACTTGTTCAATGAGAGAAGCACCAGACTTGATGGCCGGAACAATAGGTTTTTATTGTAGGTTTTAATTATCTGAAAACAGACACAGTAATAACATAATAATAATCACAATAAACACTTTCTATCCGCCACCCATTCTTCTCTCCTACTAGCACTGGAATACATTTACTGTGAAACACGAGCACAAGTTTTATTTATATCTTAAATGGCTTATTTTCTCTGATTATATATACTATATTGGGCAATACAAAATTAAAGGTGACTATATGGGTGTTATTTTATGTCTAGATGGCTCTAATGTTAAAAACCGTAATTAGAAGATCGTAAACAGGTTTTCTATGCCTCTAAAATATTCCATTTATAAAGAAGGAATCCTACTTTGCGAAAATTCACTTATCACTGTCGGGTATGGAACCAATTAGCTGTGATAAATGAGGGATCACTGTACAATGTTTTTTTTTTGTTAGACTTTTTAGTCACTTAGTGGATTGGTCCAACAATCGTCTGGCGCCAAACTGCTCGGAAGACACAATTTTTTTCGTTTAAAAGAGAAAAAAAAAACAGGGTTTGTTGCCCAATTAAAAATAATGAATCCTCATTCTCTTGTCGATGTCCTTGACCAGAGGGGTCAAAAGCTCTGAGCTGGGCTTTGATGATGTGTCACTGGTCACTAACTTTCTGCAAGGCTGTGCACCCAGTGTGAACTCAGAAGTGACCCATGTGCCACGACCCCTTGCTGTGGTATCACTTGGAACAAAGTCTGTCTGTCTGTCAGTCTGGCATTTGGCTTCCGCTCCCAATTTCTTTTTTATGAAGAGATTGCTGGCTTTGCACCACTGAACGTGTTCTCGCAATATATGGACGGGAATGGGCAGTTTACCACCTCCTGTCAATTGTGTGTTAGTAGATTGTTAGAAGCTATTTTTATATGGACATACAAAAAATTCCTTGGCATTAATGCAATTCAGTAGTTGTAATCACTTCATCACCAGGCAGGTGCCGAGTCATCTGTACTCACCAAGTATGTTAACTACACAATTAATTTGTTTCCTGGTGTTGGTGTCACTTTTTTAAGATTGTTCAAATTTACTATACATTTTATAACATAGAAAATAATGGAAATTGAATAAATAAAACAATCAAAAACTCTTTATTAATAGTACAGGCAATGTTTTAAGTAAAGTGTTTAATACAGGTGTAAAAATAAGTGAACTGTTGTCTGCATCCATCCATCCATCCATTTTCTATGCCGCTTCATCCTCATTAGGGTCGCGGGGGTATGCTGGAGCCTATCCCAGCTGACTTCGGGCGACATTCATACAATTAAAATGAAAAATTGTGTACTGATGTGGATATGCAGCAGTGTATGGAGAAGTGAACAAGAAGGATTACTTAAAGGCTTGCCAAGCATTTAGACTGTGCTTTGCACATTTTTATACAATCTTAACTGTCATAGAAGTGTAAGAAGTAAAACTTTAAAGCAATAAATCATTTAGTCAGCTTTTGATGACCTGGCGACTAAACACAGCTCACTTTGCAGTGTACATTCCATTCTTTTATTAGTGATCTTTTTTTGGTTAGCCATATTGTACAGAGCAGCCAGGACATACAGTGGTGTGAAAAAGTGTTTGCCTCCTTCCTGATTTTTTATTGTTTTGCAGGTTTGGCACTCTTAAATCAGATCATCAAGCAAATGAAAATATTAGTCATTGCACACAAAATGCAGTTTTTAAATTAAACTTTATTATTAAAGGAGAAAAAAAATCCAAACCCACACGGCTCTGTTTTGAACAAGTAACTGTTCCCCCCACAAGTAACTGCTGTCCCCCCCCCCATCAGATCTATCAGTCTGGAAAAGGTTGTAAAGCCATTTCTAAAGCTTTGGGACTCCAGGGAACCACATTGAGCGCCATTATCCACAATGGAACAGTGTTGAACCTTCTCAGGAGTGGCCGGCCAACCAAAATTACCCCAAGAGCACAGCGACGACTCATCTAAGAGGTCACAAAAGATCCCACAACAACATACAAAGAACTGTAGGCCTCATTTGCCTTAGTTAAGGTCAGTGTTCATGACACGGGGTAAAAACGGCCTGCATGGCAGAGTTCCAATACGAAAACCACTGCTGAACAAAAAGAATATTAAATCTCATCTAAATTTTTCCAGAAAACATCTTGATGATCCCCAAGACCTTTGGGAAAACATGAGACAAACGTTAAACATTTTAGAAGGTGTGTGTCCCCTTACATCTGTCGTAAAAGTAACGCCGCATTTGAGAAAAAGAACATCATACCAACAGTAAAATGTTGCGGTGGTACTGTGATGGTCTGGGGCTGTTTTGCTGCTTCAGGACCTGAAAGACTTGCTGTGATAAATGGAACCATGAATTCCGGTCTGAGGTTGTTTTGCTGCGTCAGGACCTGAAAGACTTGCTGTGATAAATGGAATCATGAATTCCGCTGTCTACCAAAAAATCTTGAAGGAGAATGTCTGGCCATCTGTTGGTGACCTCAAGCTGAAACGCACTTGGGTTCTGCAGCAGGACAATGATTGAAAAGACACCAGCAAGTACACCTCTGAATGACTGACGAAAAATAAAATGAAGGCGTTGGAGTGGCCTAGTCAAAGGCCTGACCTTAATGCTATTGAAATGCTGTGGCATGACCTTAAAAAGGCACTTCATGCTGGAAAAACCTTCCAATGTGGCTGAATTACAACAATTCTGCAAAGATGAGTGGGCCAAAATTCCTTCACAGCGCTGTAAGAGATTCATGGCAAGTTACCGCAAATGCTTGTTGCAGTTGTTGCTGCAAAGGGTGGCCCAACCAGTTATTAGATTTAGGATGCTATCACTTTTTCACACAGGGCCACGTAGGTTTGGATTTGTTTCTCCATTAATAATAAAAAGTTTCATTGAAAAACTGCATTTTGTGTTCAGTTGTGTTGTCATTGACTAATATTTAAATTTGTTGATGATCTGAAACATTTAAGTGTGAAGTGCACACACACACTAGTAATGTTTGTTATTAGTGCCTGTCTTCATTTGAATGCACCTTGCAGGAAAATATTAAATTTGTGTTGTTAATTTATATCAAGGTCAAATATTTATCAGTCAGTGCTAACTGTTGATTATTTGTGTAGCACACTACTTTTTTTTTAAAGAGGTTTCATGCTTGCTGCAGCATAAATTGGCAACTGAGGATCAATTGTTATAAACCCAAACATGAACTTGTCTGTAATGTTTCAAGCTTGAATTTTGGGATTGAGCTTCTTAGCAGGGCTTTTCGCATGCTTTCATCTTTTTTACAGACCACACACCCAATTACTTAAAAGGCTCTTTCGGAATGAAAAAAATCAAATGACACTTACTAATAAAACTGTAATCATGTGGTCATATGCTTTTTCAATTTGCGCAGTGAAACCTAACTTTTAACGGTGATACGTGGTGGGATAATTTAAATTTGTGGGTAGAAGCCATTCCCACTGTGTGGTCTCTTGAGGACTGACTGTGGGGGGCAGGGGATTGCCATGCTTGGGTAATCTAAGACACACTTTTTTTTGAGAATTTGGAGAGAGTGTTGCTGAGGTGTCTTTAATCTATTCCTGAGACAATGCATTCTAAGCACCTTCATTTCAGACGAGGCAAAAGAAGGATAGGACGCCTCGATTTGAAGGCTCACTTCACCCCATTGCCCATTGGACCCACCCTTCTGCAATTATTCACTAACCTTTCCTTGGTATTTGATTGCACTGGAAATAATCATAATTAGTTAAGTCTCTCCTGTCCAAGCCGCTCAGTCAGGTGGAGGGTGCTCAAGCCTCATTGGCGGCAGTCTCTGCCTTTGTGGCTGCCAAAAGATGTGCCTGACTGGTTCTGGCGTTCCCCACTGACTGGCTAATTGGATCTTCACACACTGGGCACTTGCAGGGATGAAGTGGCGGGCCTGCACTCAGTCCTGTAGTAATCAAACATGTCAGAGAAATTAGAGTGAATGCCTTGTCTCACTGGCTCGGCTGACCGTATCAACAAAGCATTACAGACCACATGATAAGCAGCTTGAAATAATCATTGCATTATGAAATGAGATAAAGTCACGTGTGGCCCCTATCTAATTTCTTAAGTCAAAATTGTCATAGTATTTCCTCACATGTTGATTGGCTTATATAGTGTATGGCTCAGGTCTCCATTGCCAGGCTTCACCAGTTGGCGACTTGATCTGAGCAGACTTGGTAAAATTCTGACTCGCACAGCGACCTGTCACCACAAGACTTTCACCGACAGCTTTAAGCAATCAGCAGAGGAATAGGTTTAAAAGCACATTGCAGTGTTTAAGCTCACTGGGCTGTTGCTTTGTTTCTGGAAACCTCTCGAGCATTCCACAGTCCTGTGACAGATTAACACGCACACAAAGGCTGCACCAACCAACCTGGGATTTTTCCCCCCTATCAAAATGAGTAAATAAATGCTGTGATGTTTTGTGTGATCTATAGGGGGTCGCCTGTTATAACTATAATGAACAGATTATTGTGAAAGTAACATGCCTTGTACAGATGTGGAGCGTATTGGGAGGATTGTGCAGATGTTTATACAGGCCTCATCAGGCATTTTTATTATGTTTACCAAAGTCACGAGATGATGCATGATTGCTGGTACTGACTTGTATTTTGACATAATTTTAAGAAAATAAGATTCTGAATGCCAAACTACTGTACTTACTACTGTCCTTCATACGTAGTGGCTGGCAGTGTTTAGTTACTCAACTGCAGAGAGTACCAGACGTCTAGGGGTAACAATATGAACATTATACTGTATTTATGATTCTTTCACAAATCAATAGGTGTATTTAATTAAAATAAAATACAGTATAGCAGTGCTTGTCCAATAGTGGGGGGAGGGCACTGTGAGGTGTGGGATGGGGGGGACAGAGGGCGCTATACTGTATAATACTGTATATAGTATCCTATACTTATACTTACATTTCTTCTAGGTTGGGAGGTTTGGTAGTGTCTTTATTGATACTTGTAGTGTAGCAAAATAATAGGTTCCAATATTTTAGTCCATAAAATATATATTATATGTTACATTTATGTGTTCATCACTGTGTTATGTGGTTGTGTTTTGTCCCACATGGTATAAATCTACTCTAACTCTGACGTTTAGCAGCTTTTGCTCCAGAATGCTCCTCGCTGCATACAACAGCACTTTCTTTTTAAGCTCCACTGTAAACATGCAACTTTACAGATGCCATGACTGCTCTGCAGGCAGTACCTGTTGTGGCAAAAATGTCTACAGACACACGTGGTGGTATCAGATGACATAGTAAATGTACAGTAATTACAGCCACCCTGTTGCCTGGTTGTTGTTTTTTTTTCCCTGAGGGGGAATATTAGGTGTTCATTTGAGTAGGGTTGGGTATCGTTTACAGATTATTCAATACTGGCGCCAAATCGGTGCTATTGATACGGGTGCTTAAACAGTGCCTGAACCAGTATTTAAAAGGAAAACATACAAATTTTGTCCAGAAACAATGCCTGTATGGAATTTTGTGACATGCAAGTTGAACAGAGTAGACTACTTCAGTAATATATACTGTATATAAAATCATAACTAATTGATACATTCAGCAATATAAAATATATTTTGCAACAAATTAATTATTACAGCAAAACCAGCAACAGTACAGAACAGAAGAACAGAAGAGGATGTGCAATATATTACAGTATTACAGTATATTACAATATTTTACAGTAATATTTACAGTAATATAAGTGCATATACTGTATATATATATACACAGTATATAGTGCATATTTAACACAATTCAAGCAGGAACTGATAACTGATACACAATTCTGTCAATTTTAGACTACCGTGTTTGTCCTGCTAATCCTACATGCAAGAGTCTTGTATTATTATTATTATTATTATTATTATTATTATTATTATTTATTTTTTTTTTTTACCCCTGTCCTGTCCAGCCTTTAAAGCAGATAGAATTGTATACCTAAATGCCGTCAAGTGCTCAACAGATTTACTCTGCCAGAGAGAAGTGTGATATACACTTCCCCTGTCATACAAAATTTATTCGACCTTGATGCTTGTTATAAAGCAAATTTGGAGCGACCGGACCGGAGCAGGATGGGACAGAGAAGAAGAGAAAAGGAAACGGGGGGGGGGGACAAAAACAAAAAAAAGAGAGACAAGAGACAAGGACAACAGCAGCAACAACAACAATTGTGACAGAACAACAGAAACATACAGAACGACATCAGCAAATAAATGTCCGTGACAACTATAAAGACGAACAAGGATAAAGGACAAATCAATATCAACAACCACAATGACAAAGCTGTCAATGACAATCAGACATAATAGCAGTCATGAAATGATGAACTATGACAGTGAT